>NC_061104.1:43865905-43935905 GCF_015104395.2 Macrobrachium nipponense
CCCATTTATGTTTCTTGGCATGTAACTCTCATGAAATTTCATACTTTATTTTATAACCTAAGAAGTATAGATTGTAAGTCTGCAGTATAATCTTAGGATGTGAAATTTTGAAAGGTTTGGTTTCACTGTAGAAAATGGTATGATGCTACTTAATTTAATCCCTTTTGCCTAGTGGTCTTTAAAAAAAAAAAAAGTTCCCAATTTCTGTTGAAAAATGTGCACTAGTTAAAATGTCATGCATTCCTAGTTGTCAGGGAAGACCCTTTATAATATCCGCTGTACACATACTCTAGTATCAAAAGTGGTATTTTATTGAGTGACCAGCTTATGATCCCTGAACCTGACACAGAGGAAATGATATGGGTTCATTCCCATCCAGTTTACCCATTGACCTAAGTACGTAGTAAAATAGACTCCTAGTTTTTAGGCTACTGTTGTGGGCGGCAGTTGGGCACGTGGAAGAAAAGACCAACTGTAAGAGATCACCGCTCTGTCTAAATGTATGCCGTCATATAATTACTGCATATAGGAAGGCCTCAATAAAGTAATCTTCATCCCATTAGGGTGAAACCACACATATTCTCTTTCTCTCAGAATAAGTATAGGAAATATTAGTAACTTAAAACATAGAAACTATGACTATAGTAGCCTGAATCAAATAAAATTATCAATTATTTGTTTCTACATGTATACAAACCTTCGGTTTTTACATTTGGGATTAACTTTCAACATGAGCCGGCCATTTAACAAAGAAAACAAGGTGGTTATTGGTAATTGGCTACCGACAGTAAGGGAGGAATCTCCTCCATCCAGTTGGTAAGCGTCCACTTTTCCTTTTGGCTGCAGTCTGAGCCAGATGTCACTAATGCTGCTGTCATCCGCCTTCAGATTTCTTAATCATTTTGTTTTTGAGTATTTATGTTTTTTGAGAAGTTTTGCTTATTTGGAAATAATGCAACCTTTCATCATGTTCTATTCCGTTCACTTTTCGCTCTCATGCTGCGTATTTGTTCGTACGCAGTTATGCTATGTAGTAGTTATCAACTCTTTTTAGTCTATTAGACTTTTTCTTTTATATCCTCTCTAACTTGGTTTTTCCTCTTGATATAATGCAAACCCAACTCTTGTCCTCCGTTGGTGTTCTTTTATTCTGTTATTTATTTATTTTTTTTATTACGCATCCAACGACTGAGGGTCTGCCTCTGGTCACCAACAATTCTGTTTTTAGATGCTTTCTCAACTTCATTTTATCAAACATCCTTGTTCTACATTTGTATTCTGTTTGCTCTGAAGTGTTTTCTTCTCTGAAACAAGCTATTTCAACTACACAATTTCTTGGAAATAATGTAATGTTTTAGTCTTTAAGATGTTGTAGAGCTTGAGAGGCTTGAGATGGAGGAGGTTTCTCTCCCTTCACACGGGGAAGAAGTGAAGGTTGATGTTGCAGGACCTTAGAGTTTACAGAATTCGGCAAGTCGTCTATAATTTTGCATACCCGTGTCTTTGCTTCATGACATTCGACTGAGGAAGAATGAGAGGCGCCATAGACAGGCAGAGGTAGCTTCAGTTTGCTGAAAGTCTTTAGCCAAAGATTTGCTCTCCAAGGAAAATAAGAGCAACCATGTCCCTTCTACAAATGTTGCACAACAAAAGATACAACTCTTTGGTCATTTTCGTGAGTTCATCTCCCCTTGTGCTCTCCCCTGCCTTTTCTAAACCTAGCGAATGTTAAGTATGTGGATGCTTCTTCATCCCTACATGTTCCCGCTCAGGAACATTGTCGTGGCATGGCACATCCTAAGAGGTTTGGTGGAGAACGGGATGACTTGTCTAAGTTTTTTTTCCTCCACGGTCATGTGAAGGTTTCATAGTGGATGGATCGCTCTTCAGAGAACGTTTCCCTCCATCACGTTTGTGGACAGTTGTCTGACACACTCATGTGATCAATACCACATAGCAGCTATTTTCAAGGCCGTGTATATACAACCATTCTCCGGGACATGTACGGGTGTCATCTCCTCCTTCCACAGATTGCCTGTGGCTTTCAACTACTGTTGAGTCTTTGGTCTTCAGATCGGCCTCTCTCTCTCCCCCTCCCTGGTTCCCTCAACCTCAGATCAGCTTCCCTCAACCACTCTCGATAATTCAGTTGTTACGTGGACTGGAGTTGTTGGAAGTTCTTGTGTCAAGCGTTCGAGATTCATAAGTACCGATCCATTTATATTCCAGGCAAGACGGATGTATAACAGGCATTATTGGTCACTAGGGTCAGTGTTAGGGACAGATGGTCTCTGTGCCATGGCATTTCGAAAGATTGTTCGACCTTGAAAGAATGGCCAAGTTAGACCTTCCATCTCGACACACCAAAGCTGCTACTGTTCAGCTCTTTCTTTCAAGACTGTGGGCATAACAGCCATTGACCCTACCATGTAGAAAGCACTGCTTTGTGTCCAGTCAGCCAAGTTTAGCAATGATGGGTCTGGTCAGTGGTTGGATAGGTGACCCTCTGGGAACACTAGATGCTGTTAGCATCTCCTAGACGTCTTTTGCACCCATGATATAAAAGTTTTAAGGCTTTTACCTACTGCCATTCTGATTCGTCAAGTGATCAACAGTGTATGATCATTCCGAATCTAAGGACCCTGGTGGCTATGGATTGACCGAAGACCTTTTACATGACCAGGAAGAGGGGGACGGCCCAGTTGAAGCGAACTACCAATCAGTTCAGAGATTTGCTCAGAATCCTCCCACCAAGAAGTAAGTCCTTATGTAAAGACCGAAGGTTTGTATATGTGTAGGAACAAATGACAAATTTTGAAAGTAATTTATACTTTTCTTAACATACAAACCTGAGGTCTTTACATAAACGGCCCCTCTAGCCACACTTCATTCTACTGCCTGGACCAAAAGGTAAAGTGAATGCAAACCAACTGGATGGCAGGGCTTCTTCCTCTTCTATCGGTAGCAAACTACTAATAACCACCTTGTTTTTTTAGTTAAACGGCTGGCTCCAGCTTGCGCTAAAAGCTTATCCCATATGTAAAGACCTTAGGTTTGTATGTTAGGAAAAATACAAACTACTTTGAAAATTTGTCATTTGAAAAAAAAAAAAAAATACAATTTTCATGTAATTTTTAAAAAATAACACATTACATAGCAGTATGGTACATTCATATAGATAAATCATAAAAAAATCTATGCTCATTTATATTTTCACACTTACAGTAACATTCAAAACCTGAGCAACTTGTATATTAATATACAACAGTCCTTTGAGAAAAAATTTTAAGAAGAAAAAGATTTTACATAAACCCATCAATCATAATTGGCTTTATTCCACCTTAAATGATCCCAGCTACACCAACTTCATGAGTTATTATATAAAAATAGGTTTCACAACATGCATAGCGTGCAGTCCATTGTCCACCATCACCTTTCAATGCACCAAAAGCCAGGGAGTCCAAGAACTAGCTTCTCAGCCACAGACCCTGGTTTAATTGAGTGTCTCATGAATACAAGCAACAAACCTTCCAAAAGTTACAGGATCAGGCTATACAAACTTCTCTATTTCAAATTAGTGAGGAAGTCATGCACACCAATCTTCACATGCTGTCTAGTCAGTCATGAGCCATCACCTTCCCCAGACAGAAGAAGCAGAAAGGAAAGAAAGGTGGTTTGACAACAGATTGGAACCACATTGAAAAATGAGAGTAGGACCAGCACAAGGTTACTCAATAGCCAGGAACCAGAGTCAAAAGGCACTAATCCTACTAAATCCTCCAAAAACAGGAGAATTAGGAAGGGACAACACGGAGATTAATGTCACTGGTAACTCCTAACCTCCAATTGATGAAAATGATCTTGTGCACCAAAACTAGAGAACCCTTGATAGTGAGCGTAGTCCGAACTATTTCTACTTTTAAATAAATCCAACTGTTTATACCTTAATTAGCTTATTTCATTACTGGTTTTGTGATATTTTACAGATGGATACCCTTCTGACTCCAATCCTCCCTATTTATCTGGGGTTTGGGACCAAACCAAGTTAATTAGGTTCTTGTAGAGAAAGGATGAAATGGCAATAAAAGATATGGCATCTTTAAGAAACTTAATAGTTATACAGAAGGCCGAGACTAACAAGGGAAACCAAAACCCACAACTTATGGGGTGCCTTTGAAGAGATTTAGCAGTCAACATTGAATGACCATGAAAGGAATCATTCTAGGCATGATAAATCTGCAACCAGTCTTAGCATAAACAGAGACGATATAGAATAATAAAAAACAAGCAGAGCAATGACTAGATCAAAAGAGTTGTGGAGAGGCTCCCCTCAGAGGCAATGAAAGACCACAAAAACTGAGGTGATCAGGCAGTTGGAGTTTCTGGAATCAAATCACTTGACAATAAAGAAACTGAACCCACAATCTCAGAAGCAGGAGCATCATCAGAGAACAAACCCTGCTGACTTCAAAATAATGTGGCACCTAGACACCCCAAAGGGGGAGAGATACTGAGAGGTCCTTGAAAATCTGAAAGAGGGTTATTGATATAAGAGGATCACTAAGTGTACCACAACAGACCAGTGAAAGAAAGGGACACAACTCGAGGTAGTTTACAGCACATGGAAAGTAAAGTAATATCTTTCATCCAATAATACAGTAGACCATGACTATGGCCAGTGCCTGTTCTAGACCAGTTTAACCCAAACCTTAATTGGTACAGACATGCTTACCATATACAAATAGTTAGTCAATAATTCAAAATGGAAAAAAGACAGCACTCATACAACTCAGGTTAATTAAGTATTAAGGTTTCCTCAGTCGTGTACAATTCAGTCAACCCCTGCTATTCATTGTCTCGCAATTTGCAGATTTTTGTATGGAACACATACAGGTAGTCCCCTGTTAATGGCATTCTGGTAGTCAGTGATTTATGGCACCATAATGTGCCGAGTTCTGGTCATCGGTGCAACAGAGGTGCCATTAACCAGTTATCGACACATAAGCACCATAATAAGTAAATCTTCCTTTAACCAGACCACCAAGCTGATGAACAGCTCTCCTAGGGCTGCCCCGAAGGATTAGATACTTTTACATGACTAGGAACCAATTGGATACCTAGCAACAGGACCTACAGCTTATTGTGGGATCTGAACCACATTATATCGAGAAATAAATTTCTATCACCTGAGACAAATTCCTCTGGTTCCGCGTTGGCAGAGCCGAGAATTGAACTTCGGACCACCAGATTGGTACCCGAGTGCGAAACCGACTTGTCCAACGTGGAACCACAAGCACCATAAATCGTCAAGTTTCGGTTAAGGGCGGTTTTCGCTTGTCAGCACCCCGCTGAGAATGGACCCCCCCCCCTGATAACCAGGCACTGCCTGTAGTATACGCATTATTTACGGAAAATTTGCCTATTCATGGTATTTTTCACGCAGAAATATTTGGTAATTACTGTATTTTCACGTTTTCATGACTAAATGCACATTTTATGGTAAAGCTATTGCAATAAAAAAAAAAAGCTCTTATGTAACAAAATAATTGTAGAGGGGTTTTAAGTATTCACAGGGGTTTGTGGTACATATCCCCTGTGAATACCAGGGACCAACTGTAGTATTATAAGCAAAATCCCAGGGTGGAAGGTTGCCATAAAGGCAGAATTATGTCTTTTAATATTACCATACACAATCACATATTAAAAATAGAACTTTATGAAACAAAGCTGCAACTATTAAGCAGAAATCAAAAACAACCCTTCCTCATTTGCAATTACCTGACATCTCTAAAAACTCTTTATCTATAATGACTAGAATGAACCTGATAATCCATTAAGGGGCGCACCAACTACTGAATTTCAAGGAATTATCAAATCTTAGTTATTAAGTTTTCAGTGTTTTTTTGTCTAAACAAACATATCGTGAAGCGATAATGCTAAAAAAGATTTTTAGTGGTTTATTGACAATTTTTTTCATCGATTGAATGACTGTAAACCACAAATCGTAAAAAGAATTGTAAAAAAATTTCTATGAGGATATGTCCAAGTGAATTATGGAATGTTTTTGACGGTATTGGATCAAGTTTGATATACATTACTTAGATTGGTTCCTGAACAACTTTGTTCACCATTTATACTGTACTCTGAACGACAAAATGTAAAATGTACTCTGAACGACAAAATGTAAAAAAGTGTGGAACATTAAGTGTTCTCCTTTTGTATCACATTTTCTCTGGTGTTATAGGGATAACTGAACCTTTAGAATCTAAATATTTTTTTATTTCTGGTTTTTGAGTCCAGAAATATTACACTTGCGGCTTTCTGAGAATTTTTTTTTTTTTCATAACTAAATGCTTTGATCTCAAAGAAGACAAACAAGACTTGTGTTTATTCAGTATTATTTGTAGAATCAGTAACCATTTACTTTATGTATATAATGGGGCCTTATGATGTAGGCACTCCCCATAAATGCAAATTTTAGGTAATATATTAATCAAGAGAGCACAGTTCTATTCATTTGATTATATTGTAAATTTCATGGCATATTTCTTATATGACAAAATAGTTTGTGCAAAAATCAGCCTTCTAACCTATTTTCAAGTTTTTCATTTGCCATTTTCTCAAAACTTAGTTTTTAAAAAAAATTAATCCTTATATCTCCAAGAAGACTGGACCAAATTTGATGAAACTTTTACAAAGAGCAAAATTGATTTTTGAGTTAATTTTTTTTTCTTTTTTGAAAAGTGACAATGATTTTTTCAAATGCAAAAAAATTCACTTCGATGTCAAATTTCTAACTTTCTCTTCTAAAAATTTAATTATCAGTTGAAGAATAAGTGGTTAAAAATGTAAGCAAATCCCTTCACAATCATAAGGGGTCTATAAGCACTTACTACTATATACGGAGCTTTATGGAGTTGGCACTCCCCTTAAAACAGGTCAAACCCTCTATTACAATGCATTCATCAAAACAAAAAGAATGCCATCTTTTAATTGGTCACTCTTGGACCCATTAATTTCAATAACTCACATGACTCCAAGTAAGAATGCAGGTCAACAATCACAGTCAAACATTCATGTTAAATGTCCAAACTTCAGGCTTGACTTGGTTATCAAATTTTTAGAGCTGCAAGCTAGTAATAGAAATTTAAATTTAGGATAGCCCTGTGAAAGTCAAGTGTTCAGACCTTGTGTTCTGGTTAAACTAAACCATAAGAAAAAGTACTAGGTGCATTAAATTATGAATATAACTAAACCATAAGAAAAAGTACTAGGTGTATTAAATTATGAAAATAACTCCAAGGGTAAACAAAGGATTTTTAACTACATTATAGCCCTAACCCTAACCTCACACAACTATGCAAACTACATTATAGATCAATTAAAGAGACAAGCTCTGAATATCATCGTAACACCAAATATGTTTATCCTAATAAGCCTGTTGTTTTCTGAAAATATTCCTATTTATTATTGCAGTGAGCAGAATGTCTGAAAACTACAACTGATTATGCTCTGTTACAATGAACAACAATCTGTTGGGAACTGCTGCGTAGTTTGCACTTTTTATTAATCCCTCCTGTAGGCTAACCTACCTCAACCCTGACCATGTTGACTAACAATTAGTTATATAATGCATTTTCCAGCTGCAGTAGCTCTACCTCTGAACACAACTATCTAATAATTCAGCCTGCAACTTCCCTCAAATATGCTTCTGTTCATGCAAAACCATGGTGATCCATTGGATGAAAAATAGCAGTTTTATTAGAAAAGAGGAAAAAATGTAGCAGGAACGAATTGGGTTTGGTATGGCCAATAGGCACATTGTCAAGGAGAACAGATCCTTTACCAAGTCCCAAGCACCATCAATCCACATCACAATGGATAACCTCTTTGCTGAAATAATTGTGAAACCAGTCATTGAATTATTAGCTTAAAGAATTTTAAGACTAAATAACATAACACAAGTGTATCCAGTTCTAAAAAGGCATTGCAGTCATTTAGCTTAACCACCACAGATTCAAGCTAGCTTGTCAATGAAATAGTTTCTCGGTACGAAACAATATGCACGTCGATTCGTAGGGTTTTTGATTGGGTAACCCAATGTACCAGCCTAGGTAAGTTAGTAATGTCTACAAAGGAATATAAAAATCATTATAGTTATAAATTTGGAAACAGATTATAGCAAGCTTCTTAGAAACTCTGACACAGTAATTAAACCCAGAAGTGTCACCTTTTATTTAGGTGAGAGAGTCAGAGACTTCTGACATGTCCAATTTAGCAGTTCTCTGGTATTATAGCAATATTTTACTAGAAATAGTGCTAAAGAGGACACATTTCACTGGGCGACATGGCTTCCTCGCCCAGAAATAGATTTTTCCTACTTCAAAATCCTTTTTATGAGCCTTTTGAGTAGCAAGCCCATGTCAGTTTGAACCGGAGAACTAACCTTCAAAAGCCTTAATATCAATGACACTACAAACTCACAAAATTTACCACTGTCTTCTTCATTTTGAAAACAAGAAACTTCACTCTCAGCAAGCCATGTAACTGACACCAAATAAAGATGGCAGACCTACCTCCTCAAGCTTGGTCGAGACATGATCTCTTTCTTTATCTTCCTAGATTCCTCTTTCTACTGTCTCTCTTGAGCATAATTGATTTGTTTAGAGACTTGGCACCTTCTCTGCATCAGGGATGCCATAAAAAACCAGCAAAATTTCCATCACTGTGCCAAACTAGGACCCGGTGGTGTGCAGGCAAAAGAGCCATGAAGGCAATGTACCGAGGTAAATCCTGTGTGCATTTCTGCATTTAATTCTCCTCTGGAACTAGAAGGTACTAGTAAGTTTGTAATTTTTGCCCAAAAAGTGATGAGTGTAGTTAATCAACTTAATATAATTAACAGTTTTGTCGATACACAAAAAAAAAATACCCATAGTTATGTTGAAACACAAAAATCCCATTTTAACATTGTAAAAAATCTCTACAATTAACCTCAAATAATTATTCTTATGAACACCTACAAGTAGTAACAATACTACAAGCTTCAGTAAAAAAATAAGAGTTCAATTGTGTTCTAGTAGATCACATTATAATTTCAATAGAATGTATTCTGCATATTTAGACTTGGAAATCAAAACTTAAATTACATAAGAAATAAAGTCCCGTCCTTGCAAATTCTCAGTTCAAGACTGTCCTCCTCCACTAACAACAAAAATTACCTAGAGGTCTGTGTACTTGCTTCATGTTATGTTTTTCAGTCGCACCAGTTAATAGATAGTTCATCAACTTGTTGCTGCAAACAGTCACAACCTATTCATGCATACTTCACCATTGCATATATTTCACAAACACAAATGCATGTTCCTGACTTGATAGTTTTTGTTCAGCATTAACACTTCATTTACAGTTTTGTAACTTGCATTTATAACCAGTAATTCAGCAAGAAGGTTGAATAAATCATTTAATACAGGGTTCATAAATTAACACTAATGTGAACACAACCATCACTGTCTAGTTGATGCAGATATAGATAAAAATTCTTAAAAGCTAAGCATTTAATTTTTCCTCTCCTTAGTAGATCAAAGATGTGATGACCTAACTTTAAAAGTAAACAATCTATGGGTGTCCATGATCCTATTGTCCACCATGCAGACAAATTTAAAATTAGTTACCCATTTTTGCAAAAGAAACAAATACTTTGAAGCAATTTAGGCACATTTAGTTTTCAGTTATTTTTATATTTGCTATATCCTATAAGGAACAGGGTTTCAAGGTAGAATCTTTAACAATTATTTTTGCAAGGGACTAGTGATATGGAAAATTTTATGCTCTCGGTTATATGATAAAATAAGTATTTATAATTTAAAAGTACATGCTACAGGTATGCTTAAGAAAAAAGGAGATAAAAGTATATTGATACCTTAGGTACATGATTCTCCTATGTGTACAGCGAGATAGGGTTTCCCATTCTCTTCCTCCCACAAAATAAAGTTCAACTTTAAATGTTATGCTACAGTTACATCATTGATACTTAATTGCTTCAAATACTTTCAGAGGTCATGTTCCCATAACTTTAAATACTTTTCTAATTAAATTATGATGACAGGTCATTAGTAAGCTGGAAGCATTTAATACTCCACACTGCTGTGTTGTGACACTAGTCAAAAGATGTGAATTATGTAGTGTGAAAATCTACCTTTGCCAGGTAACATATGATAACTTGAATATCAGGGATGGTTAAGCAGCTTGTCCAATCTCTAGTGTTTTCTTTTCTAATGAAAGTTTTCTATACTTGTACCATGTAGAGGTATATCTTGCAGGTGATGAATCCTGTGTGATGGAAACATTTATTAAGCATAATTATCCAGTTTTTAGGATGTCCCCACCCAAGTAGGTCATACTCAAAGTGCCTTTTTCTTTGTGTTATTTTCATCAGACTTAGCATTGCCTTATGTCTGTTTAGAAGTAAAGTACCGACACTTACATAAATGTGGAAGTGAAAATTTTTCTTAGAAAAGAATAAACAGTTAGAAAACCAAATACGGTACTTATAAACTGCAGCAACCAGCAACTGTATCTTTAAATTTTGGGACATGAACATAAATAACGATGCTAAGAGGAAAGAAAAAAAAGGCCTATTTGTTGAATATGTAATTGACTGTGAGATAAACTTTCTCATCTCAGACTGGTATGAATAAGAACCCTCTTTAATGTACGAATAAGAACCCTCTGTAATGCACATATTTCATTTTGATTGTTAAAAATTGTTAATGTGGATTTAGTATATTTTTATATGCATAAGCATACAGAAAGGTACTCAGAAAATATTGCATAAGATCTCTCTGTTTTTATTAAAATTCATAATATAATTTGTTCCTTTCATTATGCGTACTCAACTAGCACTTTGTCACTGGTAATGTTAAGCGTTGTAGTGTAGTGTTTGAGTGGACTGGTTGTACTTGACTGTTGCTGTAGTGAAACATGAAATGAAAACCACTGTTTCAAGAGGTTTTGTATTTTTACTACAAGTTATAACACCTAGAAATGTTAGTTTGTAAAGCTGTTCACTTTTCATGTCTCTGTTCATCATGTAGTTTAGAGCATTACGTACTAACTTTTGAGTTCATACACGTATCTTTTTCCGAATGAAGGAGGTCAGATGTATTGATAATGCAAAGTTTGGAATAGTGTATGGATATTTTTCCGTAGAACCAACAATCTTGTGCTGCCATCTGTGTTATCTTTTTCTTTGAAGCACCAGAGTAGATATACGTATGTTTATTACTATTTACCAATCTTTCAGTCCATATGTACCCTCAGTCAGCATTTTACTTCAAGAAATTGACTTCATGTTAGATGACATTTTAAGTTATAACATGCCCATTTTGCCCATCAAGTAGAGAGAGGCATAATGCAGGTATTTGTGATAATGCAACAATAAACTGATATGAGTAGTATTGCTCTGCTTAAATTAGGAATGAGCTATATACTGTATATTTTTATGCATACATGGTCATGCTGCTTGGCAGCAAAGAAGTTGATACTTAACCACAACCAGTTTTGATAGGGCTTCTGTTTACTTTTGAATCTGAAAGCTTAAACTTGTTCATTAGAAATAAAATCTTAGGCACTGCTGTGTAATCTCCAAAAGACATCATTGTCTTCTGTGCCTTAACACAAATTTCCCCAATGTCAAGATTTGGCCCAAGCTAAAGCCTTGAGCATTTAGAGTAAATTTTATTTGCACTTGTCAGTAACCTCTCCCAGTTTCAGTTGTAGCCTTAAGGGATAACAGAGGTTTTGTACTTAAGTAATTGTATTGGCAAAAATAGAAGAATATTTAGGTAGTGTCTGCACATTTGCCTCATCATGAAGATTGTCTCTTGTGGAAGCCACGATGCATTACTGTTCTTGTTGCTATATTGAAGAGAACAGAGTTACATATAATATAACAAAGATGCATTTCTTTTTAGAGAAAGCTACAGTACAGCTCAGTAGTAATATCCTTTCGTATGGAACTGTCACAGTAGTCATCAGTAGTCATATTCTTGAATACACTTGAGAAATGATACCTATAATTAAAACAATTTTATTCCATAGAAAGAGGATTAAATTTCATGTTAATTTCTTAAGACATTTTCTCTGTATTACTTGTTTAATAAATTAAGTCAGTACTTTGTGACCAGGAGGATTTAAAGAGTTATGCATAACTGGGAATACCTATCTTGAGAAGTAATTAGGAAATGTGAGAATTAAGATACATCATGATTAGTATTTAGGAATTTTTATCTTGGTACTGACTTTAACTGACAATTTCTCAGTGATTAAGAGTTAGTGTTGTAATTCTTATCTTTAGTAACTACACAGGTTCATAACCAGACCAAGTTTATAACTTAAATGTGCAGAATCGGTCACATATGAGCTCTATCCTCTGCGAGAGTGAATGTCAGGATGTATGAATGTAAACAGGACTTAAACAACTTTTCAAGTCCTGTGATTAATATCTCCTGATGCACTGCTAAAAAGGGTTGTGATATTTTCATAAAATACCTTGCCAATAATCCTAAAACAAGGTTGTGAGTTTTTTTTTTTCAAATTCCTTTGAGATAACATTATTATTTCTTGAAGTGTTATGATCAGACTGTTTAAATACAATTTCTTTTGCCATCACTGTTAAAGTTTTTATAATGTATATTTGTTTTGGCACTTTATGCTCGTCAGTTTTCATAATTTTCAAAGACTAAATCTGTTAATATTGTTTAAGAATTTTATATGTTGTCTACCATCCCTTCCTCTCCTAGAAGACATACTAGCAGCTGTTGGGTTATGTTTTGTCAAAATTTATGTGTATAATTTTTATGGTTTTTATTCCATGTATTTAGTTCTTAGAATTGTGTGTACATTACCAAGCATACAGGTTAGCCGTCACCGACTATTCTCGTTGATTTAAAGAGAACAGAATTTCTTTGCTGACTTAATCTGTGGATTGTACAACCTTGTTTCTTAAAAACATGTTTAATTGGTGATGTGCATAAGCTGTATTTTATTATGTCATTAAATTTTATAAAATATATATTACAGAAGTCAACACACATATGACTTTCACCTCTATGTGGATGTAAGATTTGTTTTCCTCTTTAGCTTTTAACATTCCATTTCCCATACTCTTCATTTTTTGCCAAGACACAAAGTACTGTTTTCATTTATATGATCTAGATGGTTTCACTACTGATGCATATCATTCATGCAAAAATATCACATACTGTGATTGCACTCTTAAAATTAACAGTTGATATTTCAGAGACTTTTGGTTTTTTTTTTTTTCAAATAAATCTGACCAACTAAAAGTTGTCCAGCGAGATAAATTCTGTTCAATGTTAAGGAAAAGTCAACACAGACTAGGCTGTTAGGGAAACAAAAAATGGGGGAATGTGCATTAGGCCAAGTTACCAAGGTATTATTCTAATATCTTCTGTGGTTAGGGCAGTTTCTTCCAACATATTATATGAACCTGGATCTAATGTAGACTCATAACAAAATTGTTACTGGGTTTTCCAGTAACGATTGTTCTTGCAAAAATAAGAAATGACTACAACCATATTCAGCTGTTTCGAGTTCGCAATATCTTATTCTTCAACAGCTGAAAGATGTGCATGTCACAGGCAGTGGCTGGAGATTAATCCTCAATTATTTATTGTCGATGGATGAACTAATTCATGAAAGGAGAAGCAGACAGTGCTTAACCCACTCACCACAAGATTCAATCAAAGCTATGAAAATTCACGCTGTTAAAGGGGAAAGAGAACTGAAACACCTCTCGATTGTCTAACACCAAGCCTGCTGCTGGGTTAGACATCACTGGAGGCTATGAAACCCTTTTTGATGACAATTATATAAAGAAATTAAATGCAGTAGTAAAGGTGCTATCAAATAGTGTCACCTTATCTGACAACTCTTAAGATAGTGAATGTAGAGTGACATACCTCAGGAACCTGGCCTGACTTAAGAGGACAGATGAAATGATTGAAAAATGTTAAGATTGAAAAAACATGTGAGTTTCACAGCTTGTGAAGAACCTGCAAGCTTACACAGGTGCTATTATTAAAATGGAAAACTAGTTTAGCAATGAAAAACACATTTGACTCTTGTCTCACCCAGAATACATTTTCTTATATACAATAAGTAACTGTAGTAGGGCAAGGTAGTTGAACTGTTAGGGAATGAATACATATAGATAAAGCATTAAAGGAAAAGCAATGCAGTTGGTGGTTGAATATATGTTGGTACATGTAAACAGTACCATCCCACAGGGAACCGGAGCAGTATCTAATCTCCTGTAACTCTTTCTCAATGTTTCTGGGATCAATTTTTAATTTTTTAGGTGGTGTCCTTCATATTCTACATGTAGACCATACATGTCTAGGTTTTTAAAAAGGTCTTCAGAACATGGGTTTTTGCTTGGTTTGCTGCAGAATGACAGGAAACAATCGTCAACGACTATGCATGAAGTTTAATTACACATTTCTGATGGGCTTCAGAGTTTTCACTATTGATCAGTAAGACCAATGTAATTCATCCCAAGTAGTTCAATGGAACTTACCAATGAGACAACCAGGTGTCACTGCAGCTTCTTACTCTCACAACCACTGCTCCCAACCCAAATTTTCTGAACAATGGCAAAAAACTGAACAACTGCCTGCTAGTTTCATGCACTCCAAGGACTGATAAATGGTTGACACCTTCATTATGAATTTTGAGAGTATCGAAAGAGACAATGTCTCATTAGATCATGGTTCCCTTTGGTACTTCAAGAACCTTAACATATTTTATGAGGAAGGAATGTAACATTCTAGTCCCTAGGTAAATTAGATTAAATAGTCAAATTAGACTAAAAAAAATACATTTCTAGACATGTGTGGATGGCTCCAAGGATTTGTTTCCTAAATGAATGGTGAAAACTAGATCAAGACAATCGGGTTTATGGGATGGTTCTCTTAACTATAAAAAAGTTTTTCAGTCATTGTAGACCTAACTCCCAGCTACTATGCCATATCTAACAGTATAGCATCTTAAAAATACTAAGAGTTTATACTGAAGTAATACATACTTCAAATTGTTTTTCAAGAGTGATAATGAAAGGGCAAACACTAATGGCATTAAAGTAGGGAATTTTTTCAGTGTAATTTCAGTCTTCTATAAAAATATAAGGGTAAAGACTGCAATGTAATTTCTAATGCTGAGTTCACTATATTTCTAGAAAAACTTAATGTACAGAGTATAGGGTTAAAATTATATATAAATATATATCTTGTATTGTTAAAATCTGTATAAACTATTGTAGTTGTAAAAATTGAAAAATATATCTGATTAAAAATCTACAAAAGTTAATGTTATAAATTATGGTCACTTCACTGGAAGGTGTATGGTTAGGCTACATTCACCTTTGCTGTATATATCAACGACACAGTGATGGACAATTATGAATCCTGCCTGGGGTGTTGCAAATTTTTTTTCACTTGCACGTTGGTTGTTACTTTTTTGATGGTACTGGTTTGTAGATTTGATGCTAAGAGAGGATGCAACATTCAAGATTAGTATTTTTTTTTCAAGCAGCTCTATCTTGGCTCCATGCAGATCTAGGATCTTGAAGCTATAATTATGACCCTCATATTTTGTGACAAACTGAGTGTAGACCTATGTCATACTCTCTTGACTTTGGCTCTAGTGCTTAAGATCAAATTTTAAAAGAGCACTTAATAGTTCAGGCTGTGTTACTGTCTGGAAATATGTTTACATACTCTTATGAAGCTGTGTACAGTGCTACAAGTAATGCATAACAATTACTGAGCTTCTTGTTATTGGTTATTATGTAACAGCAGCTATTAAGAGGGTATTTCATCTGTGCTCTGCATATGCAGGTGGTTTATAAAGTTGTAGTAAGTCGTACCCTATAACGCAAAACTAAGTGTTTAACGGTGCTTTACAGTGCTCTTTCATATTTTGTATTTAACATCTAAAAAATTTTCTTCCTTTTCTTTTTAACAAACTATAAAAGCTACTTTAAATTAGGTTAGTACACTTAACAACAATCACTTCTGTAGTCTGATATATTTTAGAATAAAACACTACTAGTACCCATATCTACTAAATATGTAATTTGTCTTAACTATTCTCTGCGGAGAATCACCGGTATAACCCTTCTGAAAGTGCAGGATTTTATACTGTTAATGACTTCTGATAGTTAACAAAACTTTCTCATAGGCACTGAATTTCTTCAATAACTTGACTAACAGAAAATATGAAAAAAAATTAATTAGGGAAGCTATGGTATAACTATTGACAAATTTAAAGTAGGGACATTGCAAACTGGCATAAAACACTGGTTTATTTACTATATAATTATATGCTGTACAATCAGGGTTCAAGCTGAATTTAAATTATTAAGGATATGTATATGAAAAACTTATTGCACAAATACATGGGAATAGCGTACTAGAAAAAAAAATGACACTACAGTATAAATAAAATCTTAATGCAGTTAGGGAAGAAATTGCATAAGCCAAATCTAACAAATTGAGAACAAGAAAATGCAAACCTTTAAGAATGTAAGGTTACTTAAATTATTTTGAGCCTGTAAGCAGGAGATAAAATAGGCCACAAAACTTGACCAGCCTATGCATTGCTAATTGTACCATTACGTACATACGTACATAGTATATGAGACACATCTGCCTGAAGGGCTTAAGATCACTGAAGAGGGTTAACCTCTAATATAACAAACAGTGACCAATGAAGCATGTCAGTATGTCTGCACCTGGAATACGTAATGCATGGTAACACTGACGTTCCTAGGGCTACAATCCATGTATGACGGTTAACTGTGGTTATATTCATAAAAGCATTGGCAATGGTTAAGTGTTTCAAGATAATAACATTTTTTCATAAAATCTTTCCTATTTCAGTTTATGTATTTTTACTGGTGTACTTGGCACATTTATACAGTACGCATAGCATTTGGGTCCAATAGGCATTCCAACAATTTTATGTATAGCTTACCATCACAGAGCTGTCCACTGCACTAGAATTTCCTGAATAAGGTTGTGGGGTGACAACAGTTTTGCATATTTGCCAGACCCTGAAAAACACCAAATTCGGTTAACTATATTTAAACAGCTGTAATATGGGCAAAGATTGTTGTCACTGAAGAACAAATTCCATTATTCAGCTCTATGAGTCAAGAATTTGTATTGATTTTCCATTTAATATACGTATAGTTCCTCCTCTAAATAGGAATGACTAAACATGAATGACATTCTTGACTTTGGCACCCAATTTTCAGTCCCATATACAATCCATCCATCCATCCCTCCATTCACAAGTGTTTAAATTCAAATAAAGGACTGGTCTACATACTAACTGCAACAAAATACAAGAATAAACTGGAAGTAAACAGACTAAAGACTACTAGGTGAAATGTGAACTTTCAGCAAAATAAATTTTTGTGCAGAAGTAAAGCTTATGCTAAAAACTGCTAAGAAAACCAGTAATGACAGTGGTCAAACTGCCAGGTACCAAGAATCCAGAGCGCAATTTTTTACCCATGGATGATGTCTGAAAGTTACCTATCACTTACATTATCAATATAGGCAGTCCCCGGGTTACGATGGGGGTTCCGTTCTTGAGATGCGTTGTAACCCAAAAATTGTCGTAAGCCAGATCATAAAAAAATCCTAAGAAAACCTTATTTTTGATGCTTTGGGTGCCTTGAAAACCATGTAAACTGCATTCTTATTGCATTATTCATCAAAAAATACCTTCAAATATTGATTATTTTGCATTTTTGGTGTCATATTTCTTCTGCCAGATGAGCGTTGGAGGCATCGTAACCCTGGAAATTATTTCTGATGAACATAATTGAGAAGCGCCTTAACCTCGGAACGTCGTAAGCCGAACCCGTCGCAAGCCGGGGACTGCCTGTAGTAATGCCCCACACAGTTACAGATCTTTGATAATTACAAAAAAAAAATACTATCTGTAACACTGCTTTGTTACCCCCGGTAAATATATGCCAAATACATAAATGATTGGAAATTGATAAAAATGACCAGTGTCATTTTTTATATCCCCCCTCCAAAACATTTGAGGAGCTTGCTAATTTAGTGAACATTTAGTTCCAAAAAGTGTTTTCACATGCATGTTTTTTCAAGTTTATATATACATTTTGTAAATGCATAAACTCTTTAAATATGCACATACACAGCATGTTATTCTCTAAATATCCAAGTGGGTAACATTTCACAAACTGAGGTAGAAATGTACAGATTGGTAATTATCCTTTCATATCATCCCACATTTCAGCATTTTTAACATATTTCTGCAGTTTTTACAAAGTGTCAAAGTCGGTTTACTGGCATGTGTATGGAAAGGAATGAAACCTGAAACAGTATGAGAATCAATCAGGTTTGTTTTGTGATGCGAAGTTACAGAGATATAGAAAAAATGCCTTGCAGTTATTCATATAAAATAAGAAATATATTTGTACATACATTTATACATAGAGACAAAAAGAAAAAAAATCACTCGAGATCATTTTTTCTGAAAAGCAAATAATCTCACTCCAACTTTGGGAAGCTTTAAGAGCGGAACAGTGTATGTGAGTATCTCATTAGTGTACTATACTTCTAAAATCAATAATATTCTACTCACAGATTTTTCAATCCTACAATTTAAAGGGAAAAGCAATTTAAGCTTCAATACGTGAAAAAGACAAAATTGGTACATTATCCCACTGATAGTCTAGGTTTTTATTTCAATATCAATCATAAACTACTGTTAGCATGTTAATGTGAGCTGCTGCTGCTTGATTCTGAAACAATTACGTGTTGATTGTACGTAATCATATTTTATCACAGGTATCGAAAACTTGAAAAAAAATCAGAGGTATAAGCATTGAAAGTTACTGTATGGGCCAAAAAAGGAAGCTTAGCAATTTACTACTAATCTCAGTAACCAAATATCATCAGGTATTAGACATGACACCGATGAAAGTGTTACTGTCAATATACTCTCATTCAAAATCAGACTTTCAAATTTATAAAGGTATATATTCAATACCAAAAATTTGAACCCATGCTTATGTATAACACCCCAAGAACCAGATCATAATAAACCATGTACTGTTGGTGCTGTTGCTAAAATATTAGTTTTGCTATATTGAATTAAAATATTGTATACACTAATTGTAAATTATTTTAATGACCATTACTTATACGGTAGTATAGGACCAATACGTACCTATGAAATTTTCATTTCTGCACTTTTGAAATTCAACCTGCACAGTTCATTTAACTTGTGCAAGATGCAATTTGTATACTGTATCAAAAAGGATGACCAGTATATGTTTTTAAGGTATTTCTAAAATTTAATACAAGCTGCGTGATGTATTTTCTTAGGTAATTTAAGAATCTGAAGGTTATGTGACCTTCCTAAGATTTTATTTGTTAGTAAGATAGTCTGTTTGTATTATGTAACTGTAGATAAAACTGTACCTTATTTATTTTCTCGTAATTAGTTATCCTCACCCATTTTGCAGTTGTATAAATGATTGTGCATATCAGCATATTTTAAAAGTGGTTGTAGAATATGTTATGCTGTGTATCAAAAAATGGTGACATGGCTGGGATAATGTTAATTTAAGTTGATAGCCTGAAAAAATTTGTTCATCTTTTGTAGAATGTAAGAACTCTTTACCTTTTGATTTTTAATTGGAAAGCAAGAAGAGAGAAGTGTTGAACTGTGAAAGTAATTCTCATAGTTATTATAATTTATTTTGTGGATTTATAGTTTTATTACCCTTTAAATTGAATTAGGCATATATTTTTTACTGTAAAATTACTTTCAGTTCATACAGTACATGCCAAAAGGCTGACAAAGTTCAGGGTTTAGACTCCTCGAACTTTCTTAACAGCTGTCAGACAACGACTACATGCTGACTATAGATTTGAAGGACACTTACTTCCAGGTCCCTATCCATCCCTCCTCCCAGAAGTTTCTTCTCTTCAGTCTTGGAGAACTGGTGTTCCAGTTCAGTTCAAAGTCCTTTACTTTGGCCTGACAACCGCTCCCCAGGTGTTCATGAGTTTTCACCCTGGTGTTGACTCTTAGCGAGTTCTCGGGATAAGATAATTTGAGACAGGGACAATCTCCAACCCAGTCAAAGAATTCTTTACCTGGGAATTATCATAGACCAGGTATCAAGAAGTTCAAGATAGTGGTTCATTCCTTCCTGTCCGAACAGAAACTAGCTCAGCAGTGGCAAGTGATCCTAGCCCTTTTGACGTCACTGGAGAAGCTAGTTCCTCATGGCCATCTACATCTTTGAGCTCTGCAATGGAGGCTGAAGGAATTTCGTCCCCAGCAGGGAACTCTCCTCAGCTACAGGTCCCTCTGCCAACAGAAGAGAAGCAACCTCCTGTGGTGGTTGGATGTCAAAAACCTGACTGTGGGAGTGTGCCTCTTCATTTGCCCCCTCCAGAACTTCTGTTCTCAGACCTGACGTCTGGTGTGTGGAGTCCTCAGGACAGGCAACTTCACATCAATGTGCTCTAGTGATAGCGGACAGACTTTTTTTATCTGTGGGAGAGACCACTGATAGATCTCGTCATGACAATGTTCAACAGGAAACTATAGGGCTATTGTTCAGTAGTTCCAGATCTCTTTGCCGTGGCATTAGATTCAGTTCAACATCCTTGGGACAACCTGGACGTCTACACCTTATCTCCCTTTTGCCTGATCTGTCATGTCCTGTACAGAATAATGACTTCTCAGAATCTCAGGCAGGATGACCCTAGTAGCTCCTTTGTGGCCTCAAGAATGGTTTCCAGATCTGCTATCTCTGTTCTTGCTGGTCCTGCGAGATATACCCCCTTGGCACAATCTCCTTTGTCAGCCTAGACAGAGATATACTGTCAATCGATAGGTCTCTCTTTTTTCATAGCTGGAGACTATCCAGTATCTCCTGCAAGCAAGAGGCTCTTCTTGCAGAGCTGTGACACAGATGTATGGTTAACTCAGATCTTCTTCAGCTGTGTACTAGGGAAAATGGGAGGTTAATGCTTACTATGCCATCGTCACATTCCTCATATACCCAAGAATTTCACATTGACAGTTCAATAGTTCCACATTAAATGATCTACCATTCCTAGCCCATTCCCAACTAGGTATATGTACTGGCTCCTTCAGGTACATTCATGTAAGTGATCTTTGAAAGAATGTTCACGCTACAGAAATTGTCCACATGAAAGGAATCCTCTTGTCTTGGGCTAGTTGGTTTAGACTATGATGAAGATGGAATTGTTTAGTCTGGCTGAGTAAGATCAAGCAGGCTGTCATAAAGAACAGAACCTTAAACCTAAACAATCTGTCCTTCCATCTTTGGTGACCAAACCCAAAGGTCACAAGGGTTCTCCTGTATGCCAAATCTTTAGAATGGTCTACTACAACAATGTCTCTCCCCATTAAAAATCTGGTTAGTGTACCGCTCAACTTGGATGCAAGATTAGGTCCACTGACTGAGAAACTGGCTATCCCAGGCTTCTTGGATATTTGCACTGAAGATGACATGCACAGGTGACATGACCAAATCCATGAAGACAGGATGATGGTGGAAGAAAGTAATGGTGCCTTCCACCAAATGGTTCATAGAGATCCACTCCTCAAACTCATGTTCCAAGTATTCTACAAAAACCATTTAATACTGCTAAGGTCCTTCCTTCCTTACAAATATCTTTTCTGGGCTCGGCCGTGTCGCTCCGTGAAATAGGTTCCTTCAGCACTATTTCTAAGGTAAAATATTGCTATAATACCAGAGAACTGCTAAATTGGACATGCCAGAATATTCTGGCTCACTCACCTTTATTAAAAGGTGTCGGTATAGTTCTGGGGCGAGTGAAAACCACTACTTTTGTAAGGATTGCACTTGACTTATCACTATACAATAGTGGTGTTGGGGTTGAAGCTTGTCTTTAGTTTAAAATAAAAAACACACTTTAAACACATTCATTCCTTTGTAATGTGTTGTTTGAAGTTTAACACTGAAGGTGTTAATACTCCTAGATCCAATACCCAACTTGCTAAGGATCTAGAGACTAATGTCTTTCCCCTAAGAGGGATCTACATGCTCAAATGGCAATTGAGCAGCAGACTACAGAACTGATCAAGGTTATGTCTCTATTGGCAGGGATGGGTGAAACATACATTTTCATAAAAGAATTTATTATTTATACACTTATCTACTGTTAATGATAGTTTTAGTTTTGTGCTGACAGGAGTGTCAGCACTCAAATAAAAGACAGCTTAGCTGTCCTAGATGACTATCGTTCACCTGTTCTCCACTTGGTATATTTTGCATGTTTTAGCTCTTGTCAGAATTCTTCATGTCAGCCCATTAAGTTCTGGGAGAAGCTGGGGTAGAGTATGTACTTTAATAGTATTAAAGTATCTAAGTGATAGATTATAAGAATTAATATTACGTGCTCTATTTGAGATGAATCTTACCAATTCTTACAGATAGGTGAATCCCACATCAAGAATAGGGTGGTGGGTAGTGCAGATAGACAACATCTGCTTGCCAAGTGTGCTTAAAGTTTCTTGCATGAAACATACAACATTCTAACCTGATCTGGAATCCTTCCTGTATATTACTGCCGACAGAAAATGGATTTTGTTTGGGGAACAAAGCTCTCCTATGTGCTTGATGAAGAGCAGCATGGAGGAGAAAACCACTTCAGCTTTAGATAGAATGAAACAGAAGTGGCTTGAAGTGACCACTGTGCTTGGATCCAAAAGCCCTCGAGGGCTCTCGGACTTGGGCGCAAGGGTCCTTTCAAAATGCTTCTGAAGTGGTTTTCTCCTCAAATATTGTTCTTTGCTAAGCACATGTGAGAGCTTTGTAACCTGAATGGAATCCACTTCTGGCAGCAGTAATACACACCTAAGCTGTTTCTTCTTCTTAGGCTCTACCACTTAAAAAAAAGTTCACCAAGCATCCAAACAAAATTTTTCAACTTGGCAGTCAAAAGGGCAACAGACTTGACTGCCAAAGAAAGTTCTTGGCAACAAAGCAAATGGAAGTTTTCCTGCTCAACCTCTTACCACCAGTTTCATTGATGATTACAGCTTGCACTGAAGGATACGCCTACATAAAAGGCAATATTCCGATGGGAATGAATATTAACTTCCCTGAAAAAGGATATATAAGGGGCTAAGTAATCTCAGCAAGAGATACCAGATGAATGCAATATTTTTCCCAGCTGCTTATACACCTGGACCATGAGCACCCACTGGCACACTGCAGTCTAAAACATACTCAAGTGCAGGCCGGGAGTATTATCTCTAATCCAGTACCTTTATTTCTGACTTTCATCAGGCATCCGACTAGTGCTAACGAAGAGGCGTCGACAATCAGGCCTGAGGTGTCGAGTTTTCTTCAGATAGCGCCTTAGCACCCTCACAGAACAAAGCAGCATCTCTTCCATATCTAATTGGTCTTTGTAGATCTTTGAGGGACACTTGAATGTCTCCTACACCATTATCACAAATCCCACTGGAGAGGAACCCAGTAAGAATTAAGTTTTGTGTCCATGATAAATGTGAAGTGATCAGTTAATCTGCTTACAGATTCAATAGCGGAAACTGGTGAAAAAATTGAGAGAATTTCATGTACTATTCGGTCACAACATATGATAAAAGAATTTCCCCTTACTATTCCAAACTAGTGCCAAAGCCATGACTATGCTATCAATTCTACGATTAATCAAGATACATTTAGATAACTCGGCTACATACAAGTGATATGATCCATCATTTAAGAATACAGCACTTTCAATACCATTCTATGCCTCTGAACCATCTGTATATTCAAGAGGAGTTATGGGAGTTCCACTTGACAACGTCCTAGTAAGAGAGTAATTGGTGGATGGATAGTTAATTGAATTGGCTGTTGGCGAGTTCTGGGTTGTCTGCTGGTGCAGCTGGAGTTAGTTGTTAGAGTTCTGTCTTTTAGTCAGTCTTTAGTCAGAACCGGTAATGATCGATCGGTAGTGTCAGCAGTGGTCTGTGAAGTGTAGAAGGCATTGAAAGTCTGTTAAGTTTTGGGTTTTATTGATTTGTTGTTTAGTTATTGTTAGGTTGATATATTTTGCTTTGGAGTCAATGTGCCTGTGCTGTTGGATTTGTTGTGCTTGTGAGTTCCTGTTGGGTTATATTTGAATTGTGGTCGAGGGTTGTTGTTGTTGGAGGCTGTTGTGGTTTCTTGGTGTGGTTGTGAGTTGTTGTTGGTGAGCTGTTGCGATTTCTTGGTGTTGTTAGTGGGTGTGTGTTGTTGATTTTTTGTGTTTTAGTGATTGATTGTGCAGTGGTCTTTTGTTGTGGTTGTATTCCAGATTTGTTGTTGTGTTATTAAGTTGTGGGATTGTGGTCCTAAGGCGTTGTTTGTTTGCTGTGTTGAGTTGTGGTTGTATTCCTGGTTTGTTGTAGTGTTGTTGAGTTGTGGTGTTGTGGTCCTTGGGTGTTGTGTTGTTGGGTTGTGGTTCTTGACTGTTGTCTTTGTTGTTATTGGTATCTCCGCGACCTCGACCGGCAGACAGCACAGCATAGCCCGGAATATCTGGAGTTGGGCGAGTACATGTTTGTGTTTTTCCTCTTGTGTGTGTAGGTAGGTCAATTGTCCTGCGTGTATTCTGCAGTGTAAAGAGGAAAGTGTGACTGAGGGTGAGTTTGGCAGCTGGGTTGATTAAGTTTATGTGGGGGGGATTTTGCCCGCTTGTTTTTGAGCTTGTGATCTCGCCACATTATTTTTGGCGCCCGAACAGGGACTGTTGGTGCGGCAGCTGGAGGACGATTGGGGTAGTGAGTTGTGTGATTGGTGGAGAAAGTAAGGATGGAAGGGTTGAAGATGGAGAGGCTGAAGGAGGAGTTGCAGTTGGCAAGGGAAGCTAAGGAAATGTTGGAAGTGGAGAATGAGAGGTTGAGGGTAGAGTGTGAGGAGCTGAAAAGTGAGTTAGAGGAAATGAGAGGAATGCTAAGGAGTGCGAAAGTGGAAAGGAAAGATGAGGTGAAAGGAACGGAGGAGAGAATGGTTGAGAAAATGGACGAAAATTTTAGGGTAATGATGAATGCAGTGCAAGAAATGATGCAGGAAATGATGAAGGGATTCATGGGAGAGGGAGCAGTAGGAGGTAGGCCAGCTGGGTCTTGTGATGGGCCAGGAGTGATTAATTAAGTGAAAGAACAGGTGGATGAGAGTACGAATGACGAAGGTGATTTGGTTGTGATAGGTAAGGGGAAGACACAAGATAAGGATAAACCTGAGGTCAAGAATGAGAAGGGGGCTGAGGAAAAGACCAAGGGAAAGAAGGTTAGTAAGAGTAACGGACAGGAGAAGACTATGACTGAATACATTGGGGAAAGGGCCGAGAGTGATTTAGATAGCACGAGTGGAAACAGATGGGTAGAAAGAAGGGTAAGAAAAGCGTGGTCGAGTATGGACGTGTTTGGAAGTGGATTTGCCGTATTCGGAAGAGGGAAAGAAGGGTTAGAATGGAAGTAGCGAAAGTGAGAGTGAGCAGGAAGTACAAAAGGCTGTGTATTGAGAGAGGTATCCCGATGTGAACAATATGAGGAATATGGTAGTAGGGCCATAAGGGACTTTTTTAAGGAATATGAGAAGTATTGTGAGGCTAAGTATGGGGATATGTAACATGATAGTCGGGTAGCTTTTTGACGGGATTTTTGTTGAGTATATATTATGGGGTAATGATGAGTGTAGGGAATGTGCCGTATGGTATGAGTGTGTGAAAGCCAGGATTGTAGAACAGGCAAAGAGGATAAAGAGTAGCATTAGATATAGGATAAAAGCAAGATTTTGAAGAAGCAAGAATGAATGTTGGTGAGTCATTGTCGATGTATGTGTGCAGGTTGGAAACATTAGCTAGGAAAAAGTTTGTGGACGAAGGGATAAATGAGTGTAAGGAGGTAGTGCGAAAGTTGTTGGCGACTGTGCCTGAGAGTGTATATGACTTTATGAATCTAAAACGTAAGAAGAAAATGAGATGGACGAATGAAAGGTCGACGTGGAACGACATTTTAGAAATAGTAGAGGATTACGAGCTAGATAGGTGTATGAAAGATTGTAGAAGTGTTAGTGTTAGGACTGAAGTAGCTGAAGTTATGCCAGAGTTTAAGAGCTATAGGGAGGCAGTTTTAGAAGGGCCAAGGCAAATGGCAGAGCGAGTGATTGATAGGAGCGTCAGAGCAAGTAATGTGAGTGTATCGGGATTGTCTCGATTGAATTCAGCAACACCCAATCCCTGAAATAACACATGAAGCATACGCTACCCGCTTACCTTAACATGCAGCATGCCCTCACTCCTCTTGTGTGGATTTCAAGATTTTGGTGTTACTTGAAGAACCCTTAATTGTAGGTTCGCTTAACTTTATTAGGCTCGTAACTCCGTCTCTTGCATTGCATCAGAGGGAGTTCTCAATAAGTTATTCTCTCTGAAAGCAACTATTTCTGGAGCAAAAAACCTTCTCTGTTGTATGCTGATGTCCATGTCCAGGAAGCTTCCCTGGTTCTCCGGCCTCTCACAAGCGGTAACCTACTTCACATGTTAATATTGGAGGGAAATTTGAACACTAAAAAACAAACTTGAATTACTATGGAGAAAAGGGATAAGAACATAGACTACACTTAACAAAACTTATTTAGTTTCTATATCCACCCCCAGAAAAAAAGTGCAACTCAGTTGCACGCTGACAGACTAATTCTTGTATATATATACTTACACTAAGACACAATCAACTTCCTAAAAATAAAAAATAAAAAAACAACTTTCATTAACATATTATGACTTTAGCTCATGAGTCCACAGCTCAACTCTGTTACGTCCTACAACAGCGGCAGTACGACGAGGACGATGCACTTCATGTCCTTGGGCTGATTCGAACTACGAGAATCATTTGGCCCACCAAGTACATCAACGTCATGAGCAGAATCGTTTTCTATTTGATTTAAATAGCTATTTTGAAAACAAGGATTATGAGTGGGCGACAGCTCAAGAGGATACAAATGATTAACAGAGTAGTGTACACTCGACAAGAAAACTGAAGATACAGTTTTCATTAGCTTTCGTTCATCCAATTTCCCATTTGTTTTTACTGAAAAGACATAATATCGCTAAATTTACTCTAGAATATGAAAATATACTGCAAATTATATCATATAAATTAAAACTGCAAAACAAAACCGTTCAGATACTTAAAAACACGATATATGTCCGAAGTAATTGGAATTTCTCAGATGGATTCGTTCATAGAGATCTGATAGATAGAATGTGAATTTCTGATTTTAGTACTATGTATCACGACGACAATATTTACTCGTTTTGCTTCATGAACGGGGATATATTGCATCATCGTAAGTGGTGAATGCAATTATTTTAGTTTCTACAAACTTATGTTTGTATTCCAAAGCGATTAAAGTTAGCTGACGTCAATGGCACTCAATGTTGCGACGGCTAAGGTAGGTTGAACAAATCTAGTTGCATCCGCAAGAGCGTTTTCTATGATGTGAGGAGGAGCCCTAGAACTTCAAGCGGGAAAGCGCAAGTCACTGGATACTGGCTAACGTAATGGATTTCACACTTTGATTACTTTGACGTTGACATGGATCGAATACTAGTTGCTGTTTACAAAGCTACTGTCTTTAAACATAAATCTTAATCAAGGTTAAAGTAGCATGTTAGCTCAAAGATTTTCTGGCTATATGCTCCCATTACGAAGCAGTTCGTAGTAGCCTACAGCCCTACACGACTGCATTTCTTTGCCGCGAGGCTGAAAGATCTCCCACGATATAAAATTTTAATTGCCTTTGCAATACATATTGAGTTATTTGTGGTAATAAATATTTTTACTTAACACAGCTTTTTTCGTGAATGATTTGTGGATGAAACCCGATTTTCAAAAGTAAAGACTATATCAAGAGAGCAAGAATGACCACACCGTGTCTAAAATTTTCCACGTCTTTTTACAATCTTTGAATGCTACGGCAACTGTCGAATGTAATCAAGATTAGGGTATGAATTTCTTAGAGAATTAACTTGAATATTGTGATCCTTCAAATTTTATCTAGCATAGTGCAGCATGATCTTGGTAGTCATATCACATCGCGCAAGCATAGGCCTATCGATAGAGATACTTAATTCATTATATTTTCTTCTGCCTTACCCCCGTCATAAGTCCGTCACCAGTACTATAATTCTCTCTCTCTCTCTCTCCACTTCTAAAACATACTTTAAAACTATATATATTACCACTCAATCTCCCAAAGAAAATATAATGAAATTAAGTAGTTATAAATAGGCCTAAGCTTTCATATGAGCAGATTTTGCTCGCTCTCTCTCTCTCTCTCTCTCTCTCTCCACTTTTAAAACACATTTGAAAAAATATTATCACTCAATCTCTCAAAGTAAATATAATGAATTGAGTATCGCTATAGATAAGCCTATACTTGCGCTCTCGCTCTCTCTCTCTCCACTTTTGAAACATTTGAAAAAATATTTTCACTTAATCTCTCAAAGTAAATATAATGAATTAGGTATCTCTATCGATAGGCCTATGCTTGCGCGCTCTCTCTCTATCGTCATAATATTTCATCCTTTACTGTGTTGCTCCTCACGATTTCCACAAGTACTGCCCAAATTTTAAAACCCTTTCTCTCATTGTTTAAGATAAGTCTTTAATTACGTATGAATTTTACGTCAGTTTAGTGTCAAACATTACTTATAAATAAGGTTTCACAGTAGGTTTTAAAAAAGGATGGTCGACATTCTACCCTGAACTGACGTTACGAAACCAATTAACGAATAATATAGAGCCTGTTTCTACATTCAATTATAAATGATTATAGGACCTCAACAGAATCTTTATGGTGTAAAGTTGATGGAAATCTAGAAAGCAACAAACGCTGTGATTTTGAAGCTCCGCCCCCTTTTAAGAGTTGCCAGGTGTGGCATTATTGAACAATATATGTTCGAAGATTTAAAAAAAACTGTATCTTAAGTTTCCTTGCCGAGTGTACAACAACACATCACCTTTCTTCAGTTTGACACTTCTAACCTTGCCATCGTGGCCCTTCATTGCCTCTACCTACTACCCAGTAAGGACGAAATTTATTCAGCAATTTAACTAGGACAATGTTGTTAATAGAAATCCTGTCATTCCAATTGACTTGGTGTCGATCCTTGTATGACTCCCTCAAGCTCAGCAAGTAGTTTGTTTGTTTGTTTGTATGGTGCTTTTACGTTGCATGGAATCAGTGGTTATTCAGCAACGGGACCAACGACTTTACATGACTTCCGAACCACGTCGAGAGTGAACTTCTATCACCAGAAATACACATCTCTCACTCCTCAATGGAATGGCCGAGAATCGAACCCGCGACCACAGAGGTGGGGCGCTAATACCATACCAACAACGCCACTGAGGCGCTAGCTCAGCAAGTAGCTGACATACCAAAGCTCTTTAAAATGAGACAATATATCATCTCTAGATGACAACGTGTCCATAAGGGTACCCCTAGAAGTGGGAACACTCTCCCATATGGGAGCTTCATTGAGTCTCAGTATAACATTGCAATTTGAGTCGACTTTCAGAAAACAATTAGGGGTTATTTTTTCCAAATCAATATCAGAAGAACGATAGGTTAATAGCCTAGAATTTACTGCATTTTGAACATCAGTAATGATAGTCGTCAGCTCAAAATATGGCAACTTAGAACGTCCAATAGTTTTGTACAAACAACTCTTCGCAGTGCAAATCAACAGCTCCCATGTGGCACCCACCCACGCAGAGTAACTAGGAATTTTGACATGCTGTATATCAAAAACCTCAACATTTGCCTTATACTCATCCGAAAAAAAGAGCTCTCTGCAATATTTCTCCACCAGCGACAAATGACTTGGCATTGTCGCTATACAAGTGTGAAGGGATCCCATGCACATTAGTAAATTGAGTGAACACAAGAACAAACTGAAGGGTGGACATATCAGGAACTAACTCTATGTGCACAGCACGGACATTTAAGCATGTGAATAGTAACATATACATTTTGACATTTTTTCATTATTGTCTCTCACCCAAAGGTGACCAGTGAAGTCCACACCTGAGTGTTGGAAGGGCTTAATCAGATTTACTCTGTGCTTTGGCAAATTTGTCTTTCTAGGGTAATGGAAGGAAAGACTCTTGAATTTGCGACAGGTAATGCATTTAATTAAAATGTTCTTGATTACTTGTCTCACCTTGGGAATCCAAAATCCACCAGTTCTAACATTGTTCATGGTGGTCTGGAGACCAAGATGCTTACTTCTAAGGTGGAAAAATTGTACAAGTAGTTCAGTTAACTTATGTCCCTTACTCAACAGAATGGGATTTTGAACATCATATGACACACGTAGGGATTTGGCAATGAGTCTCCTAGACCTGATTAGTCCTGTATTGTCAAGGAACAAGTCTAGATTATTTACTAAATTAGGGACTTCCTTGGGTTTATCACTATCAGGTAAGTTAAGATAACCCAACTCATTGGGGAAGCATTCCCTTCGCATCTGACTTAAAAGATGAAGCCTTGGAATACTTTCAAGGTTCTTGCTGCATTTCCTCATTATGAATATTGCCTTGAACACCAGGGTAGTTACTCTTAAAACCCAGCGAAAAGACGAAAACCTTTGTACAGCAATAACTGGTTCAGGAGAAATTTCTGAATTTATATGAAAGGTAGCATAACTACTGCTCCTTGGAGCCACGAGCCGCTTACTGGCATCAGACAAACGCCCTAAGGCATAATCAGGCCACAATTTTCGAAACTCTGGTAGCCACACTGGTCCATGTTGCCAAAAAGACAATTGCGTCACAAACATGTTAAAGGACAAACCTCTGGTAAGAAGATCACAAAGATTATCTTCACTTTTTACATATCTGAACTGGATGGTTATGCCATAATCTTTCAACATTGCAATATCCTTTACTCTATTACGAGTAAATACACTCTTGACATTAATATTATCGGCAAGGAGCCATTGAAGAACAACTAGAGAATCTACTCCAATGGTGACATCCAAACACTTAAAGTTGGAAAAAGAATACAAAACAGTGGGAAGACTCTTTAGGGCATGATGATGAACACCAAGTAACTCTAAGGTAGGAAGGGTCTTAGACTTAATAGGGGCAACTCTAGATGTAGCATAAAGCAGATTTGATCAGCCATCAGCTACACTGTAAACGGCATCAGTAAATACAACAATTGAATTAGAAGAGTCTTCATTAACACAAGACCTTGGAATTTAGATCAGTGCAATGCTGGGCCCACTACTTCTGAGTCTGGTCTGAAATTACATCATCCCATTCAAGTTTAGCTGCCCATAATTCCCGCATTAGGAATTACCCTTGTTTGACACAGGCAAATAAAGACCCATAGGGTCGAACACTTTAGAAATTCGAGATAAGACATCCCATTTAGTTTTGGCTGTCCCATCCAAGTGAACCTCACTCACTTGTAGGGTATCAAAATCCAATATATACTTCATCCCTAGAACTTTCTCATGTGAGTTCCCATGAGAAGCAAGATTACCTTGATTTGTCATAACAGACTGCAACTCCTTACTATTAGAATCCCAACTTCTTAGTGTGAACCCTCCCTCTTTCAACCTATTCTGAGTTTCCTGGTACACTTCCTTCAAGAATTCAGATTATTGCCAGTGATTAGTATGTTGTCTTCATACATATTTTCTTTTAGTATTTTGGAAAATTCCTCACTAGCATATTTCGCTGCATGATGCTTCCAGACATAATTCAGAATGAAAGGACTTGCATTAAAGCCAAATATGATGGTCTTGTAATGATAGGTGGCCAATCTGTCTCCAACACGCATGAAAAAACAAAAGCGATTTCTATCAGCTTCCTTTGCTAGTCGTATTTGCAAGAAAGCTTGGTTAATATCGCTCAACATCGTAAATTTGTTGGACCTGAAATAAATGGACAACTTAACAATGTCCTTCCTTAGATTTACACCAGCCTATGTAGCCTCATTAAGAGAAGGAGCCTTATTCGTCTTCAAAGAACAATTGAAGACTGGACGAATTTTGGTAGTCGTATTGGCTTCTGCCCTGACTACAGGACGATGAGGAATCCAGATGAATTTGTTATAATCAGCTGGATGTACATTAATCTCTTCGATTATATCATCCCCAAGTTGCTGAAGAAACACTTCTTGATAAGAACCCAACAACTCCCTTGTGTCCAGATCTTATACGACTTTATCTAGTAACAGAAAGAGCAACCTTGTGATTAGAAGGAACTTTATTAATTACTTCATCCTTCCATGGAAGTACAACATAATATTTTCCATCGCATAAGGATATGCCTTGCTTAAACTTATCAATCTGCAGGCGATCATAATCAAACAGTCTCTTCATTGTGACCTAGGGCATCAATATTAAACATTGCTTCAAGTCCCTGCACTACTGAGCTATCAGGAAACAAGGACTCTAGAGAAAAATATTTTTTCTTTGGAGACAACAAAATTAACAGATGATTGTAACACTTCTCCATGAAGAGGAATTATCAGAGAAACCACTTACCTTGGTTTCTACAACCTAACTGGCAACTGACCCACAGGAATTGCTTGGCCAGGATACAGAAAATTCAAAACATTTCCAAAGGGAATTAAACCCACTCTTGTGGAAAATGCAGCACCTTGCATACAACTTGTTAGAGCAAATTCAGGAAAGCGTTGAATAATATCAACCCCGCTAGCTCCAGGATAGGCGTTTGTTCGTCATCCTCTGCTAGAGAGGGTTCGGCAAAATGATAGCCTTCTTTTACAATGTTATTAATAGCAGTATGTAATTGGGATACATTAAGCTTAATGTTAAGATCAGAAGTAGCAAGCATGTGGACATAATTCTTACCTTGACCTGGAATGTATACTTTCAAAAGACAGTCATCAAACTCACGTTCCGCACTACGTAGAACATATTTATCTCATACTGAGTGGAGGAAAACCCAAAGTATCTTTTGAGATAGTCAACTGTATCCTTAGATAAATAACTTCTTTGACTTCCAGTGTCTAACAGACATCTGACTTTTCGAGAACGTTTGTCCACCATATGAGGTCAAGGTGAGGACCGGTAACAAATGACGTTCCCCAAGAGAGGAGCTATGTTGAACATTAACACAAAAACTAGTAAAAGTACTACCGCTACCAGTATTTGGACATAAAGCAGTTATGTGAAAATGTGACTTACTTTGAAAACACTCAAAGGGGAATTTATTATCCTTACCAGGACAAGAGGATGCATTGTGTTTTAAGCTTGTACACAATTTACACATCTTGAGGGCAATACACCTTACTTGACGTTCAGCCAAGGGCTGATGATTATCACAGCGTGACATACTGTAAGGACCTGAACACAATTTACAGGGCAGACTACTAAGGGAAAGACCACCCTTGGAGAGATATAGATTTGAAAATTTTTTTTATTAAACCCAGGCAAATTGCCTTTATTGCCGACACTGTTTTCCACCTTAGCATTAGACACCTTGGGCTGTGATACTCGACCTCGACCGGCAGACAGCACAGTATAGCCCGGAGTATCTGGAGCTGGGTGAGTACATGTGTTTGTGTTTTTCCTGTTGTGTGTGTCGGTAGGTCAATTGTCCTGCGCATATTCCGTAGTGTAAAGAGGAAAGTGTGACTGAGGGTGAGTTTGGCAGCTGGATTGATTAAATTTATGTGGGGGGGATTTTGCCAGCTTGTTTTTGAGCCTGTGATCCCGCCACAATTCTTCAGAGATATTCAGGGCATAGAAATTGAGTTTGAGGATAGTTTATTTCCTTGATTTTCTTGCTTTTAAGAGGTGTTATTAAATCTCTGAATCAACAGTAGTTAAGACATTGAAGAAAAGCCTACTTGGGCAGATTTAATTTACATTAAAACAAGAACCAGCTGTTCCCTCTGCAAATCATGTAGTCATTCATTTACATCTGGTATATATATATATATATATATATATATATATATATATATATATATATATAGTACATATACATACACATACACATATATACATATAACATATTAACATATACATATGAATATATATATAATATATATATATATATATATATATATATATAGCACTTGATATTCTAAATGCACCTGAGCATACAGTAGGGTCGATATGCACAGCAAGTCCTTTGCATTTAACCTGACATGCAAACAATATATTTGGTATTGGTATTCATGCTGGCATCTCTCAACCTCAACTTATACAACCTCAAAAATGGTTTCATAGCTCAAAATTAAGACAAGATACAACTTTTTAGAATATTTAAAAATTGCTTAAACCTTCAATTTCAAATCAAATAACATGCCCAAATGTTTGACTTAAGGCCTGTCCACATGTCGTGCTCCAGGGTTGACGGGCAAATTCTGGCGGACTTATCCGTGAATGTTGTCCACACGGGTGAGGCGATGGAGAGGTGGGCGTGTCCGACGATGCCAGTAGTGTGTTCAGTGCGGTACGATAAACATGGTGCCTACCGCAAAGAAGATAGTGTAGCATGATAATTGCTTTGTGTGTGATGAAAAAGAAGAGAATATGGTGCAAAGAATGGCTCAGTAAAAGAAATGTATATGGTTCGCGTACGTCTGCCAGGGTCGAAGCTCACACCATCGGGCACCACCATGGTGATTTTGCTACAAGACCCATCGGGCAATTTGACGGTTTGCCCGTCAAGTGTGCCTGTTAGAGGGGAAGTCCGCCGATCAGGCCCGATCGTGTGGACAGGCCTTTACTTTCCCAAAGGTTAACATACTACCTTTCAGTGTCCACGTGATTATCATTTCAGAAAGTCTCCTGATAAATAATACTGTGACAATCTCGGATGTTGAACATTTCAGATAGCTAGTTTTTAAGACTGTCAAGCCATCAACAATGACAACTCTTTACAAGACAGGAAAATGTCCTCTTATGACATGATTGCAATTACATATAGGTACCTAAAAATGGGAACAGGCTTATTCGGACCTTGGCTATGTACTGGCTCATTCGGGCCTTCTTATGATCGGCCGATTTTTCTATGCAGTTTTACCTCCTGAACAAGAATTTTAAGTAATATTTATTCGGACAACTGTAATTAACTCCCAGGGGCTCGTACTAAACACGGCGAAATACATTTGAGCGGGGACGAACGATACGGAATACGTATATAGAAATACCCACTGCTATAATATAAAATTATTAGTATGGGTCCGAATCAGTCTAGCAAATGGTCCGAATCAGCCAAGGTCCGAATAAGCCTGCATCCTTTAATACCAATCAGTGTAAACGCTTGTCATATTTATTTAATACCAATCACAAATCTCCAGTCAAGATAGGGTGCAGTCTATTTTATGGAATTGAATTAAAAGAATTTTGCATACACTACGTCAAACATTACCAGATGCTACTACCGATGCCAACGATTTCGCTATTTTGACTCTGAAAATTTGAGGAAAGAATTGTGCAACTTTGACCCCAACATCAAACATACTGATACTTTTACAGAAATAACACCAATAGACTACATTTTCTTTACAAAAATTGTAACTATAGGCTAAATCCTTTGAAATAGAATTATGGCCATTTCGACTATAGATTTTTTTGTTAAAATCCCCATCATCACTTGTTCATAGCAAACTTTGACCAAATTGACTCATTGGAAATCGTAATCATGCTAAAATACTTACCTGCTGATTACCAAAACCCTAAGTTTTAGAAATATATCAGTACAAACTGATGCACCATTAGTTCACTCTCTGCGGGTTCAATTCAAGGTGGGCCAGCTGTTATATGCCTACCAAAATTTTGGTCATACCCATCACTGAAACGATACTTTGAAATCTAATATCGTAATCAAGGGATTAAATCAGGCTAATCTACTTATATCATGACGGAAACCTCGATTACAGAAGGACGATGACGTTTAAATATGGAAATTTCAGACCGAATTATTGAACAAATTTAGGCCTACCAAGAACCAAATGGCTGAAGATCTCCCCATAGGCCTAGCGAATCATGCTATGTTGAAGATGGAGCGATGCTTAAAATTTATTTGAAACTATGTTCAACGGATAAAAAATTGGCGTTAAAATTGATATTGAATATACTCATTACATTAATGGAGTAACGAATGGATTGGATCAATATGGTTTCATCCCATTTCAACATTCATTCTTTTTCACAGAGTGCTCACTAGAAACAGACCTAAAACCATTGCTAAGTGTAAAATTAAGTTACTAAATGGTTTTCACATTAATGACGGAAAACAAATTTAACAAAAACAACTAATATACTTACAATAAACTTGATTGAAGTAGTTAGCCTTCAAACGTCCACACTCGACGACACTTCCCGAGTCAATGACACTTTAAACAGGGACTAGCAAGACAGTCATTTCCACCCTCCGTAGTTAGTTTTGTTTTCTAGTTGTTAAGTATTTGAAGTACCTCTTAGCGCTTTATTCCAACTGTTATATTTTACTTTTTACGATTAAGACGTATACTTAAGACCACTCGACTTAAGGAGACTTGGGCATACTGAAATGCCAATTAAACCTTCATTTTGACGCGACTTTAATCCATTTAGGTTCTGTAATGTTGAGTTTAGTAGGTGATTCCAAGTTCGAAGTACCAGAGAATTTTTATTTTCTTCTTTTTTAACAATTACCTTAAAATTTTTCACATGTAATAATACTTACCACTTATTATACCCAAATAACATCGACGTATTTAATGAAAAACAATTGCAATTAGGCAGTGATCATTCAGTCATAGTAACCGGCTACGTTTTTCATGGACTGCAAATTTTCAGTCATTAGTTTTTATTTAAGGGAAACCACATGCTATTTTAAGTATTGCACACCCATTTGTATGTAATATATATTATATGAAATATATGAGCAGCAGCGTGCATCATTTAGCTGAACAAAACATATGGAGCAACGTACATCATTTAGCTTATAAACAATCAGTGAATCTTGCCAGTTTATTATGGCGAACTTTGCAATTGTTCGTTAATGATTTAGTGAAGCAAACAAACATCACAATACTATAGCACCTCTAAGATTATGAAGTCAGCGTAAAATTGATATTTAAGATCAATACCAATCTAAAAGTTTATGAATGAGGTAGAATGGTTCAAGTCTTGTGAAGATAAAACGAGGCTACTTAATAAAACCTAGCATTCGACCTGGCTATCTAAAAGGACACCGTCAATAACGTTAGCAAGCCTGCACATACTATTACCTATAGTTTAGCCAGATTTATTAAGCAATTCCATTATTACCTAAATTTAGTTTTATTTGGTTGTACGGTGTTTTTACGTTGCATGGAACCAGTGGTTATTCAGCAACGGGACCAACGGCTTTAAGAGACTTCCGAACCACGACGAGAGAGAACTTCCATCACCAGAAATACACATCTCTCGCTCCTCAATGGAATGGCCGGGAATCTAACCCGCGACCACCGAGGTGAGAAGCAATCGCCAAACCAACCACACCACTGAGGCGCTTAACTTTAGTTTTAGTGCTATTAAACACCATCTCATTTTACGGGACACTTGTAGTTCAGGGTATCTGAAGCATCCGGCATTCTCTAAGAATTGGACACGGAATTTAGCCCCATCGCCAAACACTAGGACCTCTTTGTTATTCAGCACTTAAAGGGAAATTTGTAGTAAAAGGTTTGAAAGGTGCAACAGAATAACCTCGAAGTTGCACTATTGAATCAATTGATAGAAGTTGGAAAGTAATATGGCAGCAAGAATATGAGGCGGTACAGTAAAAAAAAATGTAAGAGGTTGCAGGGACACTGCAAAGAAAGTAATGCCTACAGTGCACCGCATTTAGTGCACTGACAGCACTGGCCGGCTATGGGTTCCGAATCTTATTAGACTGGGCTGGAATGTGCCCAGCTTAATCGACAACAAATATAGAGGGGTTCATGTGATGGTGCTCTTTGGTCAGTACTAGCAATTGACACAAGAATGACTTATGCAATTTTAAGTATCAACCCTTCAAAGGTGGTTCTACTTTTAAAAAGTACTTTTCAGACCTCGCAGTGCTTATAATCAAACCTTAAAAGCGCTTGAAAATAAATGTTTCATCTGGCAATAGTAAAACCAACAAAGTGAGGCTGGATGTGAATAAACACAAAGGCAATGCAACAGGTTTCTTGAGGAACATCTTGGTAACGTCAAGACAGCTAAATGCAGGAACTCCTTAAGGGATGAGTTGAATGCATTGTTGAACTTAGGCCAATTGCAAAGCACTGGGACTAATAAGGTCATTCAATGCTGAAATGTTGAACGAAAAACATTCGACATGTGTAACGAGGAAAACCTAGTTGCGCTATGAATTTATGTTAGGAGAGGGTGGAAAATAAGATGGAAGAGAATATGAAAGGAAATACAGTAAAAGGAACCAAAGGAGTATTGCAGCTGGGGGAAGAACAAGTAATGGATACAGAGTACTGACCAATCCGACAGAGAAGCAGTCAGTGAGAGGATATTTGATCCTCATTGCATGATAATTATTAAAGGTGAACATGCAGGACATCCTCCAGTCATGGTCAGTTTAATAATTTACAATCATGTGATGTTTATGATAGAAATAGCTTACTAGAATATTTTTCATTGCTTTCAATTGTTGCCAAAGAAAACTCCCTCAAATTGTGCTATATACTCAAGTAACTATGTCCGACCTTAATTGCAAATACATTGTTGAGGACCTATAGTTGAACCAGGCCGGTTCAAATTCCAAAATATTAGAGGTCTGAGGGACATGGCCTTGCAATACACAAAAGTTATTTGGTCTACAATTCCACTTACGCAACCACAAATGATTTTTTAAAAGTAGAGTATTACAATATTGGCAAACTGTAATCTCAAATCCTCTACTTACAGTTACCCAACACTGATATCCAATTTAATTTCAATGTTTAAAATACACAAATGACAATTAAAATTTATATTTTTCATAACCAACCAACCGGTCTTAACATTAGGATAATCTTCTGGCGCAAGCTTAAATCCGGTAAATTTAATGAAATTGTGTAATACAGGAACTATTGGCCATCTGTGCTTGCTCACAGGGCATTTTACAAATCCAACATTCTTTGTGTACATGAAGGGTTTGCAGGCACTTGAGATTTGGTAATTACTGCAGCATAAAATAAGTATTTGTCCTTCACAAGGCCAAACACCAAATTTCTGCCTTGGATCTCAAGTTAAGTCACTATTTCCACTTGCATCCATTGAAGCTATTTAAACAAGTGTCTCTCTCACACTCCTCTTCCGTAAGTTATGGTACACTTTCTAGGTAAAATATAATAAAGAGCAATTTTCCTTGCATTAAAGGAGACTTCAGATCTCTGGTATGATCACTTATTACCAACGGACTTCTTGGTTAGTAAGGCAAATTATGCACAGGGAAAGAATGAAAAAAATAAACATGAAGGGTTAAAAATTAACCATTTTATTCCCCCTTACTATCGCAGGCATAATGAAAGGTGAGGCATCCCACCAAAATGGATAACTTACCACATACTGTACAAATCCAAAATTATGTTGCATGTCGTTTTGCTTAACTGATGACATTTCCAAATTTGTATAAAAAATAATTCAAATTACAATCAAATGCTTACGGAAAGAAAGGAAATCAAACACTGATGACTGCTTATATATACACAACTTACGGGAAAAATTTCACTGCAAGATAATTTCCTACATTTTCCGGTGTAAAGACAATGTTGGGTAGGTCTAGTAAATTGAAAGTTTATCCTGCGCTGTACTTTTGTCTAAACACCTCTAAGACTTGTTTCAAAAGTTTTACTACTGCAAGCCTGCCAAAATTGCTTTTACACTTTCAGAAATCTTGAGCAATTATCAATTACAGTACTATATATATTATATATATATATAAAACACTTTACAATACTCATGTACAACATACATGGAAATTTCACGCAAATTAAGCAAGTCAAAAATACCTTAAAAGCCGATAGCCTAATAAATAAGTGCCAAACGAACTGAATATATGCAAAATTCCTGAGCATTGAAGAGATAGCCGTGGACAAATTAAAAAATCTGCTAAGCTTCATAATTTGTTATAATATTAGCAGCTTTAGAGCTGTGATTAAGCAATAGTTTATATTGCTGATTTTTCAGAGCATCTCACTTCATGATCACTTTGAACAACTACTTTGCAGCCCTAAGAAAAGGACCAGCTTGGATGTAAAACGTCGACAGGGTGTGTATTCAAGATGTTTATTTCGTTTGTAGTTCACACTTGGCTGAAAATCAGCATTATGATTTTGCTATATTGAAAGAATTTACAGCTTATCATCATGCACCAACAAATTACAAAATGGGTTGTGATAACTTCACTGCACAAGATTAATTTGTCAAAGACAAACATCAGTACAAAAGTTGTTTGAAATACCCATAATACAGTGCATCCCACGAATATTCATTTAACAAACTGAAAAGGTGAGCGTTCTCCAGAGCTGTTAGTAGAAGACTTTTAACTCAATATCAACAGGTGCACACTACAGTGTATAGTGCGATGCTTCTGAAAAACATCCAATCTCAACACTTGCAAAACTATTATATGTTGCAACATCATTACAATAAAAAAATTAAAAGTTTCAGCTGTCAAACCAAATATAGTAGCTCATTTGAATGGAAATCTTTTGCAAAAATTTAGTTCAAAACATTTTTCGTAATACACGAACGCTCACCTACATGTCAGTTAAATTTCAATATTTTCCCCACACAATTGTGCTTTTGCTTTACCAATTAAATATTTAACTTCAAAGATCCAACATGAATTTCAACAATAAAACATGAAAAAATTATATATTCACTTATCAACCTCAAAATAATAAAAATGATCTACTCCATATACAATTCTAATGTGATTTCAAATAAATATTCAATAGAAATAGGCTAAATAGGGCATCACAGATCCCATGTAACAGGTTACCCCAAAATCCTCAAGACAATTTATTAAAACCCAACACACCAAAATGCAAAGTATTCTCACATTCTCCCAAGCAATTACTAAGTGACCCAATTAACTGAAATTTTCAAATGTTATAAACTGATCTCTCATTCTGGGGAAACTAATGAAAAAAACATCTTAACACTGGAATGGTTGTCAATTTTATTCTAATATTTTGCATATGAATTATGCATGATAAAGTAAAAAAACAAATTGAAAAAACTAAATGAAAATAGAAAAAGCAAGTTTTACAAGGGCCTAGAAAGTTGCCACGCAAGGGTGAGCTGTAAAAAATAAAAGTGAAGGTGAAGGTTCTCCTGCACTAAGCTTGGATCAACTGCACAATCAAACGCCATATAAACATTACCATTTATTCCTCAGTTTCATCACAAAAGAAAACCGAACCAGGGAGTACTATTATTATTAACGGGTCAAATAACTTGTGACGAGGACCTTCCTCAAAACAAACAAAACAGTTTAGTGGCTGGAACTTCTCTCAAGTTATTGTCCAACGGGACATGCATATACGCTTATGTATACTTTATGTATGACATTGATGGCTCCCTTCTGCCACAAAATGAAAAATAAAGTAGGAAAAAAAGAAACTAGTTTGGTTCTCTTATATATTAGATGGGTACAACAGAATACAAATGGTTACCATGGTGACATGAACCAAAGATGTCATTTTAGCAGACAAATGAAATTCTGCCTTGATTACAATTAAGCTTAGTGTTCCCTCTCCATGGCACCCAGAACTCTGTTGCAGAATAATCACAGTTATCAACCATTAGCCCCGTACGTTCTAATACGAAAAAAATATATTTGTATATTTTTTTTTTTTAAAGAGAAATGGTTGTCCTGAAGGTGGTGATAATGATGGTGTAGTTAGCAGCAATGGAAGGATTGTTAAGAATTTACTTCATGTTTGGCTTAGTAGCAACTACCATTTCCTGACCCATAGCAGAAAGTACTGTCAGCTGGAAAAAAAATGGGGGGACGACTTGTCAATAAAGGAATTAAAAAAAAAAAAAAAAGTTATTTGAAGCCTATATTGCAGTAAATGTTCCCTCAAAATCTGAATATGGAAATCACAATAACATGGCTTTGAATTGCCTTACAGTACAATAACAATTTCAAGAACAAGAGACAATTATCACTTAACCTTTACAAAATTTTAAATATGTATACCCATTGAAAAAAACTTACATGATATTCACAAATTCTATACAGATCAACAAAAATGTCTATTTTGTTACTAACCAACAGATATAGGCTTCAACAGCTCATACTGTAACATTAAGAATGATACTGAAAAAATTAAAATGTACACACTAAATTTAATTATATAGAGTATTTCTATACCAAAAATACTGGAATTAAGTGGAACCAAATCAACAATTATAGTTAACTAATAGCTGTTCAAAAATTCCCATAAAAGCAACTATTCAAAACCTTTCAAATAATATTGTACTGGAAAAACATTCACAACCCAATATGCTGCAATGAGAATATGGTAACATTCCTAACATTGCCTTGAATAGTCCAAACAACATTTCCCCCTTTAGCTGAAGTTCTGATGCTTACATAAAACACACTGTGCAATATCATAATTCTGATTAGCAATCTCTGCCAACAAGGATTGAGTCGTGGTCATTTCACTCAGCTCTATTAATATTAATACGTAGAGCGGTTAACCAGGCATGATTGACTTACAACTAAGGAGAGCAAGCCAGAGTAGTTCAATTTTTGGAACTTTAATATGGCCCTATTAATTTGAAGACAAAATTTAAGAACCGACAAAAACATGTATACTGGAAATAACTCGGGAACCGTTACTTTGTCAGTTGGTCAATCAACGGAATCAATGTTAGCTTTCCCTAACATTGCATTTTTACTATTATTATTAAACTTCCATAATGACTTTCAACTTAACTATTGGGAAATTAGTAAATAAGAAAAATTACTAATTTTGAATAAATTTGTACTTTTCATAACTAACAAACCTTTGGTCTTAACATTAGGAATAATATTCTAGCACTAGCGGAAAATCCAGTAAATAAAAAAAAATACTTTCTTACCGCCTACCGCCTTTGAGAGAGGACATGATTACTCTCTCTTTAAAGCCAGTTTAGTTTGCCAATTTTTTCCTATCTTTCTTCGCTACCCTTTCTCAGGGTGTTCTCAGTGTGCGATCAATTTGTATTTTTCATAGCTAACAAGCCTGAGGTCTTAACAATAGGATAATCGTTTTGTGCCAGTTGGAAACTGGTTAAAAACAATCAAAGATTGTAAAGCAAGGAATCTGTGGTATCTGGTAACTCATGCGTATACAAGGTGGAAGTGGTCACCAACCAGGCATAGTTATAGATTCAATCTAAATTGTAAATATCGTACATTTTCTATGTAAATTGTACATTATCAATATGCAAACGTAGTCTTATAGATATTAAATATATTCCTTACGTACCAGGCCTAGACTACTGATGACTGAATGCGGACTTCAGCCCCCACCATCCACTATAACCCGGTGCACAATTTTCATTATATTGTAGGTTCCTTTGGTATCTCTTCTCACTATCCTATTCGACTTCGCAACTATCTTCACATCTAATTTAAGAAATACTTTAAGAGAACCTGTAAAGGTACTGTAACAATTTCACTACCCAAAAAATGCTAAATAACATCCACTAACTCTTCTCATTAACAGCAATTGATAGAAATTTGACCCATTTAACTTGGCAATCAGAACAGCATAATGACTCCCACATGCTGATTGACTATTTCCATCAATAACCTGGGAAAAATGCTTTACAATCCAACCATAACCAGACTACTTGAAGCTGTCAAAACCTGAACGAGACAAAAATCAAAAAGACTAAAAATGAGGGAGAGCTTCAAGGTACCATAATTACGTTTATATACAATAAAAGACATACTTACCAGAAGGTCCTCATTACTCTCAAATTTAGTCCTGATTTCTGTGCCCAAGTCTCCTTCTGGAATTTTAATATCGTCACGGAGTTCGCCAGATTCCATCATCAGTGAGAGGAAGCCATCATCAGAGATATCAATCAACTGAAATAGAAAACATGTAATTAGATAAATTTCAAGATTATATGTATCATTCTCTTCATTTTCTAAGCAACCTTCTTTGGAGTGAGAGCGCACGCACACAAAATTAAGTTTACCTGGTAGTCTGCACGTTTCACCACAGGTACATCCATGTTGTGGGTGGAAGGACAAATATCTTCATATTTTTTTCCTGTGAAGAGGTCAATGCCAATGAGATGCACCTTGGCATGACCGTGTTTACCGGTTTTGCTGGTGGACATTTCCACTATCTTGCAAGCACGATTCTGTAACCATGGTAAAGAATTAGTAGGGAGGTCTACAACAATGTTATGTATAGTTCAGAATAAATTAGTTGAAACCAAGAATCACAATACATTACACCAATGCTTGCAACAATACAACAACCACTCAGGCCTACATTACTCATAAAAGATACTCCACATCACTTTTCTCTTATTAGCACTTGACTAGACCAAAGCATGATTTTGTCACTGTGGTGACACCATTTACTTCACCATTAGAGCTATGAACTGGACTTGGCTCAAATTCTAGTTCACAATGGTATTATTCAAGATAACTAAAATGCTGGCATTATGGTACTCTGATTATTCAAATACAGGTTGATAGAAATTGTTAGCTCTTTACTGGTGTATATAACAAAATTTTGCAACTAGCAAGACATTAACATCAAGTTGGTATCTGAATCTATATAATCATGGCAATGTTCTTGACTGCTCTGAAAAATTCATATTGATAGCATACATGCATGCCATATGTTCAACCCTTGACAAAGCAATTTTTTAATTACTGCAGAGCCATAATACAACCTTTAATTTACTAAAAACTTCATTTGCCACTAATGCCAATGATCTGTCAATGCCTTAAACAGTAACTAATGTCAGAATTCAGTTTGATGATGAATTAATTAAATGTTTAATGATACTACCACTAACTTTCAAATTAATATTGTTGCCACTAGGCATGTCCTTGCAACTTTCCTTTTGAATGACTCAAATGCATATATGTACTATAAAAAAAAAATCTGACCTTCAAATAGCTCAGCCTATTGAGAGAGAGAGAGAGAGAGAGAGAGAGAGAGAGAGAGAGGAGAGAAGAGAGAGAGAGAGAGAGAGAGAGACGAGAGAGAGAAAGAGGAGAGGAGAGAAGGAGAGAGAGAGAGAGAGAGAGAGAGAACTAGCCTATTTTTTAATAAATGGGTCTTTCTAGGACTACCACTTACTACAGATGTCCATGGGAATATGCTAAATAGGTACTGTACATTTTGCACTACAGCATCCAATATAAAAATTTCAGTACTACTGTGCACTCCTACCTTGATGACAACATGACCATTTTTGCGGAGAGAGGAGCACTGGGCGGGGTAAACGTTTGATGCACCAGCATCACCACCATCAAAATCGGCTTGCAGCTCCTCAGACATAGTAACTGTTTTTGGATCTGAAAAAAGAAAAACAAAATATATAAATTGTATTGAACTTTTTCTTCTTCATTACTAAGATCTTAAAATAATATTCACAATAATAAGCCCTTAAAAATAACAGAATAGTCATGAAAATCAAATTTGACCATTATAAAGACAAATGACAGTGTAATATGCAGAGATTTCCAGAGTCACAAAACTAGGCTTGACACCAAATCAACATCATGATGTTGGTCTTAAATTTTGGCAAAAATTATGGATAATCTACAAGTAATTACTGCAAAGTTGCTAAAGACTGCGGTCACACACAAAGTGATGCAGTTTCCACTAGTACTCCAAGACAGCAGCAAAGTATACACATTAAAAATTTCCAAACTTTACTTGTCCACGAGAATATTACCCTAGAATGCCAATATTTTTAAGCGCCAAAAATCCAATGCATATTTTGTAGATTTCTTACTAATATACCAAAAATATTACTGTTACTGCACAGAAGGCGTTAAGCCTAGGAAACAAGTACAGGCAGTCCCCAGGTTACGACAGGTTCGGCTTACGACGTTCCGAGATAAGGCGCTTTTCAATTACATTCATCAGAAATTATTTCCAGGGTTACAACGCCTACAATGCTCATCTGGCACAAGAAATATGACACCAAAAATGCAAAATAATCAATATTTGAAGGTTTTTATGAAAAATGCAATAAGAATGCAGTTTACATAGTTTTGAATGCACCCAAAGCATTATAAGTAAGGTTTTCTTAGGATTTTTGATGATGTTCCGGCTTACGATGATTTTCGGGTTACAACGCGTATCAAGAACGGAACCCCCTTCGTAACCCGGGGATTGCCTGTAATAACATTAAACCAGCACACCCAACGCCGACCCTTTCCTTGCTTATTTATACAGCTACATAAATTATGGCTAAAAAATTGAGCCCTTCACAATTCATCATACACCAAACATAGTTCCGAGTACGCGCAAAATCACAAGGTCCCAAGATTAGCAAGTGGATAAGTTCACTGAAGTACTGAAATGTTGCCAATTTGGTCTTTCCAGCAATCATTTGTCTCCATTTACTTTCAGTCTAGAGGACCATTGAAAAGTATAAAAAGAATTAGAACTGGATAGGAATTTAGTGTGCCTACGACATGAGAGAATAAAGATAACATAGTACAACTAAAGGCTAACCCTATCAAGATAATGAGCAGCCAACTGTCCTTTTCAAATTCAAAATACCTATGCTGTGAGGTGTGAAGATTACTTTTTAAATGTGTAATTAAATACATACTAATAAAAAAATTAGCAGCTAATTAACTGGCCACCAAAGTCATATATATAATACGAGAGAGCAAAGTGCTGGACCCTATTGCTTATCAAATCATGTTCTTTAAATAGCTCAGATGAACTGAATGTATGCTAAATGGGTACCACCAAATTTACATTATGTCATCTTTACATTAGTATACGTATGACAAACTACACTTCCAGCTCAACTTTTTTTTTTTTCTTTTTCTTAAAAGGATAATTTTCAACTTTCAACCACGGATAAATGACAAGAGTTCCTTTACCAAGAACTTGGAAAGATGACAGGCAAAAAGCCCACATTTAACTGCTTGAGTATGCTAAATTCCAGATACTCAATACAAAGGCAATCTTTAATTCTAGTAAAATGACTGATAGAAAATTAAGAAATATACAACTGCTGCTGTAATTTCAAAAGAATACAAATTGCTACCAAACATTCATAATGGGGAAAAATACCTGTTAACAGAACATACAATATAACCTAAAGCACGAATTGACAAAAAACTTGGACTGTACCATCTAACTAGCGAAGCTGCAGATGGCAGAGGTTTGAGGAAAATGTAAAATGCAATACTATTTTTGAAAATAAAAAATTCCAACAGCTATCATTGGCACAATTTTACCCATGTGCATTTCTCAACCACCACATATTGGACATCTACGATGGTCTCCTTGCGAGAAAATTCTCAGACACCACGATGCTTAAAGGCTAATCACGAACACAAAAAGGGCAGGAAAGTCCAACATACTCATTCAAGAAGCAAGAAATACCCCTACACACAACAATCATTGAAGAGAAACTAATGCTATGGCTACTGTATACACCCAGTTACCCAAAAAAAGCTGCACAAGGCCAATGTTTCCCAATTGCAAGTGGACCCAGCTGGACCTGAGGTATACATATCCAAATGAAGGTGGTTAGTATCCTCAAAGGAACAGCAGATGTTCTGGTGCATTCACCACCTTCAGAGCTATTGATGCAAGCTAGAAGGCAGGATAGGCAACAGATTTCCTCTTCCAACATCTTGACAGGATGTAATCAATGACAAACTACATCCCTCGATTGGTTGGAATGTCCAGTCCTGATACAGCACTAAGTGCAACAGCAGTAACAATCCACCATCTAAAATCTTACCCTTAAACCTAAGCACAGACAAGCAGTCTCTTCAATTAGGCAATTAATGTGGAGCTGCTCAGAAACACTACTCGTTTTGTTCCATATGTCCATCTGCCTGTGGTGTTTTCGCATGGTAACACTGCGTCCCGGGCTTTAAATAGTTACGCCATGTGCAAGTTTTAGGTAAATAAAAGGATATCTGGGTGTACATTTGCAACTGAAAAGTGTTTTTAATAATTTACTGTATGCAAATTACACCGTTAATATTCGAAATAGGATATTATTTAAAGCCCGGGACGCAGTGTTACCATGCGCAAACACCACAGGCAGATGGACAGATGGAAAAAAACAGAGTATAGTTATTCAAAGCACAAGCATACCATATACCCTTTTGGTTAAAAAAGTGCCAACTTCTTAACACCTGCACCTGATATTAAGCCATGGGCTTTGGAGCATGTTAAAAATGTGTAGGCTAAATGTATAGCTCAACTTCATATTCTTGAGAGGAGGAGTTGAAACTGAGTAATACCCACCTGTTTATGTAAGCTTAATGGTCCATTATGTTTAATAACGCCACGAAAAGTCAAATTCATACACCTGCTAATCACACACACAAAATGGGTAGGAAAGACCAACATACTCAAGAATCAAAGCACACGACCAAGCAATGCCTCTACACAAACCCCCATTGAAGAGAAACTAACACTATAGGTACTATGTACACACCCAGTTACCCAACAACTGCACAGCCAACAGCCCAATTCTGCAATCTTGTTTCAATTGGACACAGCTACACCTGAGGTATACATATCCATAAAATGAAGGTGGAACAACAGATGTTCTGGTGCTTTCACCACCTTCAGAGCTATTGATGCAAGCTAGAAGGCAGGATAGGCAACAGATTTCCTCTTCCAACATCTTGCCAGGATGTAATCAATGACAACTACATCCCTCGAATGGTTGGAATGTCCAGTCCTGATACAGCATTAAGTGCAACAGCAGTAACAATCCACCAATCTAAAATCTTACCCTTAAATCTAAACAAAAACAAGCAGTGTATGCAATACTGAATGTATAGTAATGCTACTTATAAGAACAAATGTGGATCTAATAAAAAAACTAAAGCTATTCAAAGCACAATTGTAACACCACCATACGTATACCATTTTTGTTAAAAAGCGCCAAATGCTGCAGTACTGAAACCTTTTTGGATGCAAAACTATGCACAAAGTCAAACAGTACATAGTATAATTTATTTTGAATATATCTAATTGCAGTTTCCTTGGCCACACAATCAACTGTCATTTGACATAAGTCAAAATCTGGAAGTCTCCCTTGTGAGAGGTTATCTGACCATATGCATTTTAGTCATGTATGAGTTCTTCTTCAGCAGTGGGACCAATACAGGGTAGGAAAAATGTAACATTGCATAAAAAGTTGCCACTGTTCCTACAAGGATACAAACCTCATCTGACTGTTTGCATACCAATTTAATACACTACCAATTCTCAAGTCACGTAAGGCCAACATTGAACTGATTTCCATGACTCCCTCTAACCTAAACATGGGGAATAAGGCCATCTGATCCCTTAACAGTGTCAAGAATACACACAAACAATATGACAACTCTCCACCTGTAAGGGAGGACAATTAAATGGAAGTTCGTAAACCTGCCCCTACATTTGACCCATCCAGCATAATGAGTGCTTGTGAGGCTGGCTAGTAGTAGATTGAAAGAAGGAAAAGCAACATTAAAACACCATACATCCAATGATTTTCACTTAAACTTGAAGATGCTGTTTGTCTCACCAGTGTTAGTTACAAGTTTTGAGTCGTCACCACAGGACCCACGGGAAGTGTCCCAAGATTTGTGGGTAATATCTCATAGTTGGGGGAAAAGGCAGTTTGGCAGCCATACACCTGGTTGTTTTAGAAAACTCTCTCAATAAGAGTGCTGAGCTGTTAGTCAGCAATGAAGAGGTGAAGGTAACATACTTAGTGAAAGTGTACAAAGAAAAACCAACCAACAAAGAGCTGTAGGAGATTTGCAGTGAGCAGCAACAGCTGGTGGCTGAGGAACCAGTCTAATGAAGAAGATGGAAAAAACATCAATCTAATAAAAGTTAATTTGGGCTAAATGAGGGGACATGTACAATACCACCTTGGCAAAACTAACAAGCCAGAATGTAAATTAGTTATATAATTTAAATTTCCCACTGAGCCGTTCTGTAAAGATCTCTTACAGCAAACATCACTACATAGGTTTTTGGTGGAAATTAAATTTGAAAAGTAAAGACAACTGAAAACTAAAAAACACCAAAGTTCCAATGCCTGTTGTTTTGATAGTGTACGTATTTGTATTTGATCACCCTTTTTTCATGATTATGTATCTACAAGGGTTGCAAATAGCATAATACAAGCCGTCAACACAAAATGAAGTATAAATAGCATTTACTAGGGGAATCTGGCACTCACTGGGCCTTGTGAAAACACACATACAGAGGTATCACTGTGTATCCATAGACTGTAATGACAAGTTTGAATCCTTATAAGAACAATGGCAATGTTGTTTTGCAGCTTTCACCACCTACAGAGCTATTAAATGTGAGCTACGAGGCAGGATAAACTACAAAATTTTCTCTTCCAACACTTAGCAAAGATATAACCATTATGATTACATCTCTCGAATGGTTGGATAAACTTCCTGGAAAACATAAGATGTAACCTGAATGACTACAACAATACTGTTTTAGAATAAATCTTATGTCAAGACAAATGCAACTCCCTATCTCCCTTTATTATACCATTGCAACAACCTGCACCCCACATGGCTGCCTGCTACCAGCAGCCATGCTACCAAAGATTAACACCATATAATAAGTGAATTTACATTTTTCAACTGTAAGCTACAATACAATGGAAATCTTGTAGAACTAAGTCAATCTCCACGAATTGTTCTCACCATTAAAAAAATGAGACGCATTTAATTATGAAAAATTATATAATACTGACCAAGTTGTAGCAAATGTTCTGGTAACAGGGGCAAGTGATTATGCCCTACTAAAGAAATTTTCAAACTCCTAGAACTGAACTATAACACAAATGATCATATGTTCCCGAGATCTATAAGCTAGTTTATGTCTTTGCCAGCAGGCTCTGAAAAACACAGTCCTGTGGAAATCCTGCGACCCCACCATCTGCCACACTGAACCCACAACAAAAACATGCAGCCTAGGGACCACAGGCAAAATCTCCTTGAGATAACCATGAGAAACAAAGTATATAGTATTAAAGCCAAACCTGACAAGACGTCAAACAAAAACAATGCATAAGGTTAAGCAAACTGCAGTGTAGTGTCCTTGACATTGAGTTATAAAGGAAACTTTTCTGTGTTATAAGACTATGCTCCATTGCCCACACTCCAAAAAAAGTGAAGTGATGGTTACAAGATGTGAATTGCTGTATTACTATTAACATTAAATTTACAGTTCACTAATCATCCTTAATTAGAGACAACCTAATTATTAACCAGATTTCAGGGACATTTGTTTATTTCTACCCTTCCACTAAGGGGCACAGTTCAACCGCTGAACTTTACATGGTATTCAATGAAGTATGAGGACAGGAAATTAATAGAAGATGCATTCTTCCTACAGTGAAAAAGACAACAAATACAAAGTTGTAGCATCTACCCTTGAATAACTTTCACGACAGAGAAATAGACTAGTTATTAAAAGCTGGCAAAAATTTATGAAGCCATTAATTACCCACAACTACTACTCCCCCATAAGCATAAATTTTGTTAAAATTTCTTGCAGAAACTTATATATTAAGTATAAAAGGCATCGCAAGCAGACGAAACCAAGAATCGCACCCACAATATGATCACTTCTACAGGTCGGAAATGGCTGCTCAAACAATAATAATATTAACTACAGGAAAAAAGCATTCATCAACACACTACTCCACACAAAAGAGCACTACTAAAAAACGAGCCACAGTCATAAACCGCACTTACACTTGGAAGAAACACTTCAACAGCCACAGTGGTCAACATGGTTAGGTAAATCTATACAGTATTCTTGCCAAAGCTATTGATGCTGCATGAAAGCATGTGCATTTTCAGACAAGGAATTTCATCAGCATTAGCCTGAGTAATATTTGTACATGTGCCTAAGCAAACCTCAAAACCAACATTTTCATGAACGTTGACAGCACTGAGCATACATAACTGACAAGGACTACCCCTGCTACATAGTATATCCATCTCTTGACAACCCTAAACCATTAACCAGCAAATAACAGCTATTCTGTGAAATCAACTTTCAAAAACACAAAAGATTACTTAACAGCGACTTAATGGACAAGAGTAAAAAGGAACTGCGCAAGCACTAAGAAAATCACTCTTCTTGAGGTACGGGAGATCATTGAAATCACAAAATAGATTATACCTTAAGTTCAGAGCTCGATGGCAAAGTCGTCACTCAACTGACCAGTCATAGGACCACTGATTTTGAATATAAATGTGAGAGCTGGCCAACAGACAAGGGTTCGGTTAGAATTTGTCAGTTTTGAATGTTAAAATGATGAATGGGGGGAAAGAAGTCTCAAGTACAACCAACATTTTGTGAAAAACTGGGTCAAATGTTTTTTAGCACATGCCACCTGTAGGAATTATGAAAGAAGAATTCCAAATTTCTGTGGTTGGTAACAAAGTTCACTGAACTGACCAGTCATGGGAATGCTGGTTCTCGAATATTAAATATGGCCAATGGACAAGTTTGGCCTGAATTTGCCATCTGGGAGAGGTGACAACTTTATTACCTTCAAAAGAAATCTTTTTTTTTTTATTTCTACAAATAACGGATCACACTGCAATTAGTTTTTAATGTTCTTAAAAATTTTTGTGGATTATATGCCACAACCAAGTTTCCTTTGAAGGTTGTAACAGTTACTCCATTCATGCAACAAATGAAGATGGTAGGCTACAGCATGTATACGTTAAGAAACCAACCACCTTGGAAATAAATGGATCACTTATATAAACTACTACGTACTATGTAATGTGTTCTCCATTCCCTGGGTTTGAAAAGAACATTGTATTCAACTATTCTTTGATAAAAGGTTAGTAAAAATAAAAGCAGGTCCACACACGATCCTGTGCCATGGTCTTGCATCAAACGAAAATTTCCTGTGGCACAAGTGTTACTGGTTACTTTTTTCATTCACGAAACTATAGTCCTATAAATTTTACTTGTTAATTTTACCTAACAACTTTCCACAATCTAATGGAAGCCACATCTTGTACAGAGTAGGCTTTTATTTTTTCTGCTTAATGGAAATCCTTTCTAAGAAAATTAGAATTTCCTGTTACAGCAAGCATATCACAAGCACTAGACGAAAATAATCCACAGGATTCTGAAATCCTCATTAAAACTGCGTGCATTACAATTAGCAAATAACTTTTAAAAAGGTAATATTTTTCAAATTATAAAGTGCAATGCAAAAGTACAGCTTTTATTTGCTTAAAACTTTCGTTACAGACAAGCGCTAATTTTTCTTACACAACGCATCAAGAGAGAGAAAGCTTCCAAATGAAATTCTTCTCCCCAAATTCATACATCAACTTTGCCAGAAGGCTATTCCTAAGTAACGACTCCACACCGGCTGCAAGGAATGGTCCCGCGAATACGAAAGCCATTAGGGACTTAGGGGTCAAATTATTTCGCTGTGTTTTAAGTACTAGCCCATGGGGGGGGTACAGTCGACTGACTAAAAATTACAGTAAATTCTTAATAAGCAATCACAATACTATAGAAAAAGTCAATTTCCAAGGAACTCCCCGAAGGAAGCAATTACTTTGAATCTATCGCTAGATGTCTAGAATCACACAGTGCAAATGCCACAATGGTTTTACACAGGCTATATATAAATAATGCATTCATTAAAAATGGTGGAAATTAAGCAAAACTAAAAAGTTGGGTTAAGAGATGGACGGACACCTTCTGTGTGCATTCAAGTGTATGTTTGTCACAAACTCTGTCCAACTTTCTCCTGATTTTGCAAACTTAATTTTTGGGAAACTAAATGTGATCAGTGGCCATTAAAGTCAAAAGCAAGAATGGATTTAAGGGTGAACAGCAAGCTGAACTTCACGGCTTTATGAGATGAGAAACTAAATCCTTGTGGGTGGAAAATATCTACCAGTATTTTATGGAAACAGTCAATTATAGCTCACCTATTAGCCTACAGGAGGATAAAACCTAGGACCTGCAACCTTGGGACTAAAACACTAGCCTATGACTAAAAATCTATAACTTAGCCCTCCCCCCCCCACACTAACTCATTTTAACCAATTACATTTGTGACCACATGAAAACTGAAATTAAGAAAAAAACTGGATTAACCTAGGCTGATTTATTGGTACGCAATGCAGAAAGACCTAGGCTGATTTATTGGTACGCAACGACAGAAAGAGAAAGACCATGACGTAAGATACATACTACTTAGGGTAGGATTTTTTAGGCTAAGTCCCACACTAGTCTGAGTACGAATAGCCGTTATGTTAACCATCTTGCTCTGACCTTACATTGTATAAACTATACTTTATAAATTAATAACCAAGGAAAATGTGGTCCAAGACACTACTGACTTGAGCGATCTGAAATTCAGCTCGTACACATAAGCCCGACAAGGGATTTTTGAGCTCTGCACTAGGTCCTATAATCACCAATAGAACTGAGAAAGAATTAAAACGCTGTAAGTGAACCTCACGTCAAGACTGTCAGCTAACACAAAAGGCCACTCATTCCAGCAATGCTATTGGGGTTACTAGTCCATAGGCCCCTATAGCCTTTCCCACCCCCCTCCCTTCATCACCCCCAATCCGTACACGCATTCCATCCACCTAAGGAGTAGTAGTTAGGGAGTCATTTTTCGTGGCGAATTCGCCCTTCTCCCCTCAACACATCCCCGTCCCTCGAAAACTTCGGAATCGGGGTTCGAAGAAGGAAGAGGCAGGAAGGGGGGAGGTTATTTTCCGGCAAAACAACGGCCAGCTGGATATGGTATGACACATGCAGGCAAAAATAGCTCCCCCAACAACAACGTGGGGCCCTTTTGACAAAGGCGAGCCGTCCATTGACAACTCTCCCCCAAACCTCTCGATACACTTCTCCCCCCCCACCTCGGCCTCCTCCTCCTCCTTCACCTCCAACTCTCGCCGCTCAAGTCCCCCGAAAAGTCGAAGAAAAGGGCGAAATCGTATATTTACCAGGACCCGGGACGTCGTCGCCGCCGCTGCTGCTACACTTTCCGCGTGTGTTGGCACAAAGGGCTTAGGAGGCCAAGAGAAAGTAGCAGCAACAGCAGCGAGTAGGGGCTTTCGTGGTAGTATTTGGTTTCGTACGCCCGCCAGTCCCACGCACCGCCGTGGAGGGAGAGAGAGAGAAAAAAAAAAAAAAAAAAAAAAAAACTCCTTCCATGTTGCGGTTTCACCCGAAGGAGGAGAGACTGTCGTACACCCAAACAAAACAATGGCTCCCGGAGCCCTTTTTCCGCCTTAAAATGCCCAGACGCACGCCCAACGCCCGCCCGAGGAGCCTCAGGGCGCCGCCCGCGTTGCCCCAGAGGAGCGCACACCCGAAAAAGACGTCAAATAGCCGCAATATGGCGCCGGCCAGGTTATTGTCAATGGGGGGAAGTGACGGAGTTTGGCGGCGGTGTTTTGGACCAACCTGAAAGAAATGGGCGCCCGCAAACGGCTCCTACTCGAGGGCGGCCCCTCAACGGCGGCTCGGCGCCCTGTGGCACAGGTCACGAGACCCTCGGTTCAAGCACTCACTCGAAAGACGTCGAAAAGGGGAGAAAAGAAGCTCAGGGGAAGGTCAACTCACACGTGTGTTGCCAGGGCGAGGCTGCAGAGAGCGAGAGAGAGAGGGCGCGCGCACCGGACACCCGCCAACCACCAAATATGGCCGACTGCATACAACTGAAGAGCGCCTTGCGTCTTGGCCCACCTACACATTCTTTCTCCATTCGCCCTTTTGTGGGCTTTCTAGCCCTTTCAGAAGCTCTGGAAAATTTATCTCATTGATATTATCACGACTATGTGCCGTCATAGGCCTCCAGCCGTTGATTTCAAATATGTCAACACGGTGCTGTTTGGTGCGTACATCCCGCACTCTCCCTCGTGGAATTGTTTTAAATCGTCGTTTTCTGTGAAAATCGAAGTCAATTCATATTTATGAATATTTTTACCTATCAAATAATCATCTTCTCATTTATTATCTATGTATTGCATGGGATCGTCGACTTCTTTATCGTACTTGTGAAAGAAAAAAACTTCCTCCAAATAACAGGATGGCGCTTGATAGTCTTTTAAACATTCATGACTGGTGCGCAAGGAACGGGAAGTAAATCGAATCTTAAAAGATGAGTTGTTTTATCAGGCATTGTCTGACCGAATGAACTTGTTCATCGCTAATTACGAATGACACAGTAAATATAGGTATCAGAAATGTCCTAACAACATGAAAATTCCTCTGCTTGTTCCCAAGACAAAGGTTGGTTTTCCTTGCATTCTTATAAAACCAGTCCGCTTTGCACTAAAAATGAAACTGAGTATACTTTGGAATTGCATTTACTCGTGCGATAAATGTTAAGTACAATGAAAATGCGTCTTCAAGACAATAATGGTGGTTACATAATCAGGACAACGTTGGCTATTTCATCCGTAGTTTCGGACACTATAAAATAAGGTATGACTAAGCACAATTGCGTTGATCTGTTGCATTTTCTTTATTTTAACTTTAGCCTGTACTTTATAGTCAAAGCCTATTCCCTCTTATGTTTTGAGGAGCCAGGTGTAGCGGCACTGCATGGACTATTCGCAGCAAAAGCTTTCAGTAAAGTCAGTAATGCCAATACTGGAAAGGGGGCAGGAAGTCAGGAACAATAAATTCCTTCCAATCGTCTCTGACTAAAGATCTCTCTCTCTCTCTCTCTCTCTTCTCTCTCTCTCTCTCTCTCTCTCTCTCTCTCTCTCTCTCTCTCTCTCTCTCTCAGTGTATCTTTCTCAGACTTGCTATTACTCCTACAGGTAAATTGATGAACTGGATTTTATCATTATGTCCGATCAAGCTTGTTTCGTGGCAAACAGAGACTGTTCTGGTTGTGTGTATCTTGACATTTCAACTCCTTCACACTGGATCAAATTAGTGTGAGGAGGTTCCCATTATGTATGAACAAACGTTAACTGTGAAGACAAGTGCCGTAGAATAGCGCAACTGTAGCTACTACAGTCATTTCGAAAATTTGACGGCAGGAGAAAAATGATAAACTGGATGGGGTTACCCAATGGATGCATTTAAAAACCCGAATCGTAAGTTACCGAGATACTTTGATATCAAAGAAAACGACAAGAGCAAGACCTCCTCCCAAGTTCGTTGGGGGAGGTAGGCACAGAGAAATGAGTGATGCACAATTTCCCAGAAGCCAAGTAGGGTTGGATGACATCCATTCCACTAAAAGAACAAGTGACGAGATCTCATGGGAGGATACTGTGTATCTTGTGACATTTCCTAAGTTTCTCAACTCTCTAGTCCTAGAGATGACATTGACTAAAGTCAGTGTTCAGATTTAAGGGGGGGGGGGGGGGGGAACCTGGTCACGTGTCCACTCGCCCCCACCCCCTGGATAGAATATGTAAGTCTCAAGGCTATAATTAAATTTTGATAATTAGTGTTCATTGCACAAAAGTAAAATACTGATAAAAACAATGAAAATACTTTTGTATATAGATTATATATATATATATATATATATATATATATATATATATATATATATATATATATATATATATTCTTTATGCATGTATTTAACACTTGCACTTGCCAAAACAACTTTCAGTGCTACTTATTTGTAAGCTACAGCTTTTGGAAAATCTATCAATCCTCATAATTCTTAATCTCTCTCTCTCTCTCTCTCAACTCTATCTCTCTCTCTCTCTCTCTCTCTTCTCGCTCTCTCGCTCTCTCTCTACTGATATATATATATATATATATATATATATATATATATATATATATCATATATATATATATATATATATATATATATATATATATAAAGAGAGAGAGAGAGAGAGAGAGAGAGAGAGAGAGAGAGAGAGAGAGAGAGAGAGAGATGATAATTTTATGTGCCCCCCCAAATGAAAGATTTCTAGATCTGCCAATGACTACAGTGGAGGTCAGGTAAATTTTTGAAATCTTCGAGGTTTTAGAAACCCCTTTTCAAGATACGTATTGAGCTTAAAAATGAAAGAAAGCATCTCGTCTGTCTAGTTAGAAACGCTGAGGTTTGAGATGAAACCACTGCCGTGTAAGCTGTAATGGTCTTGCCGCGTGTTTTTCATAGTCTTGTTTCGTGTCCGCACCGAGTTTCAAATTCATTTAGAATATTACTGGAATCTGCCTTATTCTTTAAATGTCATTGAAAGAGGTTTTGTTGAATTGGAAGAATTAAGTCTCTGCGTCAAGAGCGAGACAAAGGAAAATAAGGGTTCGGGCAAGACGGAAAAAACCAGTTTACATTCATTGCTAGGCTAATTCCTGAATCCTGAGTCGGTTCGTGTCAACAATTTGGACTCACTGATAAACATTGCAACAAGATAATGCATTGAGTGGCCAGTGAGAACAGGTTTGGCGTTACTCGAAACAATTTAGGTTCCTTTTAGCAGAAAATACGAAAAAAAAAGGCAGGGAACCGTTGGCCTCAGAGATTTGCAGTAACACGTAGCTATTTCGCCGGATAAGGTTCAATCAATTTTTATTCATTCGAGCATTTTTTTTCTATGATAATTTTTTCATCAATAATAATAACAATCACCTCATCAACGTGTGGGCCCAACAGCGCCTCTGCTGATCTACAAGTAAGTAGTGAAACAGACATACCAGGTGGGTATGATCCTAGAAGCTATGGTAGATTCACATCAACCGTGCATCTGATGTCTAGACCAGTCCCTTACGACTCTTCTGATTGGCTATCAACAAGCCAATCACAGGGTTGGAAACTCTGAGTCTCTTTCGAGAGTTCACAAAGGCGAGATGTATGTTCCACCTCTCCTGAGGGATACGACTTTCAAAATTATCCCTCAGGAGAAGTGGAACATACATCCTGCCTATGTTAACTCTCTCGAGAGACTGAGAGTTTCCAACCCTGTGACTGGCTTAACAACAGCCAGTCAGGATCTTCGTAAGGGACTGGCCTAGACATCAGATGCACGGTTGGTGTGAATCTACTATAGAAACTTTCATCCCCAAAAGATTTTCCTGGAACAAAACTGGAAAAGTAGCACTTGGGGCCACCCCATCTGAGGGGGAAACCGGTCTATGGATGAAGGTGTACAAATTCAAACAAGCAATCTTGCTAAGAGGACATATTATTGCTGTCCGGGTCACTCACAGATCAGTGGTTCAAAGCCCTATAAAGAGGAGGAGGAGGAGATCTGTCTTATCAATAACCAGAAAGAGAAGAAGACGACTACCCTCCAAGCTGGAAGTCTTCCCACGGACTCTGAAGAGAGAGATAATGCAGTCCTTTGGGTAATTACAATACGCCGTTGTTTTGCTGATAACCGAGATAATGGCTATCACAGACCCATTATTAGTGTCCAGACTTAGCAAATATTACTAAGAAACAAGCTTACAAAGTGGTTGACCTTCGGATGAGGTGTCTATGGAATAGAATGCCATTGTAAAATGCAAGGAGAAAGAGACAATTACATGACTAAATAACGAACAGGTGGCATATGGCCAGGTTCATCTACATTATCACCATCATGGTCCCCTACAGCAGTGGTTTCCAAAATCAACGCGCCCCCCCCCCCCCCCCCACCTCTCCCAGCCGAGGACCCCAGCCAATCAAAAGTTATCATTACCATACCGGAATAGCCAGTATAATGTAGTACATTTAATACTTGAATATTCCTGCACAAAGTAAGTATAAGTAAATATATTAAACATTTCCAGTGTTTTTTTAAAATTCAATGCAAAGTAAAATTGGTGAAAACTGCCACACTTTTTGTTGGAGTTGAAAAAATATTAATTTTTTTCATTGTGTCGCAGACCCCTTATAAGGCCTTCTGGTCGCCCAGGGGTCCGCAGACCCCAGTTTAGGAACCACTGCCCCACACCCCCGACCCTAAACAGTAAGCCTCTCTAACCCCTCACAAACAAAATTTTAAAAATATGAAAATTTGATGACTCACTGACACTCAATTGGAAGACAAAGTAATAGAAAAATTCTTGGAAAGCTTACTCTCCTGAAGTAGGTTCAGGATTACAGTTTAATCTATTGGCCATACTTTTTGAGCGTCGAATCATAGCTGCTGAGGCTGGCGAATGGCTTGGTATCTGATCTTGGAGGTCCTTGGGTCACGCAGCAATTGCTCTAAAGGTAACGAATCTGCCAATACCTGCGAAGAAAGAGAGACGTTGTCACAATTTCTTTTTACTGAAAAAAAGATAAACTATCTTGATCGTTAAAATTTTCGGGCGTAAAGTTGTTATTGTCAGGTTCCCATTGAAATTTGTGGGTCCTCTTTCTACTGACATACATTCAGCAGAAAAGCAACATACACGAACTATGCTAGACTTTATCCAGCATATTTCATGTAAATTGAATTTATGTCGCTAATCTATTCGATGAACATTGTATTTCATTATACATCTATAAACATCTTATAGGCATCCCGTCATAATTATGGCTATCCCAGTCATATATCGATTGACAGTTTAAACTGCCAGACCTGCGTCTCAACACGAAAGGTCAATATAAAATTCTTCATACTGTATGTTGATCTACGGTGTTTTTCATCTTTGATAAATAAGGTTTAGAGAATATAAAAAGAGTACGATCTTCGTCTCGCATGGAATCTCCTGTAGCACCCCGACCGGAAATACTTGATTACGAAAGAAGTCTTGAGGCGTTAGATATTAGAGGAGACAAATTGTCGCTGAGCCTAGAATATGAAGGTCAGTCTTAATGATCTGATTTGAAACAACTCCTCGAATATGCTCGATAAAAGTATCTTATTGTACACAATCATACAGATCGTATTAACCTTTAAAATACCTGCGCTGATCAACACAATAAAATTCTCAAGGTTTTAGTAAGCGACCGAAGATTCACAGTTTGAAAGAGAATTGCAGGTCCTTGAAGAGCTTTCAGATATATCAGAGCTTGATTCTCTGTCACGATGGAATTTTATTTCCAAATTATATTTTAAGTTTCAACGAACAAGGGTTTAGATTAAGTTCCAAAAGGTTCACAATAAATATAAGCGTTAAAATTTCTTGTAAAACTTCATAAAAACTGCAGCTTCCGAACCCTTCTCTGGGTTCATCAAAAGCTATTGTAAAGATTTTATAAGTTTTACACGAAATTTTAACGTTTATATTTTTTCCCAACAAATCAGGATTATAGCGTATACGAGCACATGAAGGAAAGGCAAGATTTTCTTAGCATTTTAGTCTATGGTGAATCTGAGCCCAGAAACTTAATTATCAATGTAATTCAGTAAATGCCTGGAGTTATTCTGTCGCTTTTTGTTATCTAATAAAGACATCCTCTATATTCCTAAATGACGCTAAGGTGTTATGTGTTTAGTCAAGATGAAGCGCACCTCAGTTTACTTCAAGGCTTCGTGAAGAATACATGGCTAGTACATCAAAATGATAAAAGACTGTTAACACAATTTTGATCTGAGAAAATATTATTGAAGGGACGACGGAAGTGAAAACGTCTAACACGAACGAACGTCGTCTAAAAGGAAATGTGAAGAATTCTGGTAAATAAATATATGTTTGGGCATTATGCAAAAAGAATGATTACGATACCAGTCCGGGATACCGGGAAACAACTGTTGTTCGAACACAAAGGAAAGCAAGGGGGAAAAAAATGCTCCGAAGTTTCTTCGACGCAATCGAGTTTTCTGTACAACGTATCATGCTGTATGAGCCGCGGCCCAAGAAAATTTCCACCACGGCCCGGTGATGGCCTGTTTCGTTGCACTGCTACGATCATGGTCAACTTTAACCTTAAGTAGAATATAAACTACTAAGGCTACAGGGCTGCAATTTGGTTTGTTTGATGAATGGAGGGTGGATGATCAACTTGCCGATTTGCAGCCCTCTAACCTCAGTAGTTTTTAAGATATGAGGGCGGACAGAAAAAGGTGCTGACGGATAGACAGACATATTAAAGGTCTTCTTTTACAGAAAGCTAAAAATGAATTCAAACGAGGACGGACACACCTTGGGACAGACAAAGCCATCTCAATGGTTTTCTTCTACAAGCTAAAAATGAATTCAAACGAATTCAAACATAAGCTTTCTCGAAGCATTCAAACTGGTTTCCGGTTCTTTCCGAGATTAACCAAGCCACTGGGAGTTGATTAACCGAAAGTCTTTGTTCACATGTAATGTATGACGTCATCCCACAGCGATTACACCTGGTGGAACCGTGGCTGTGGTTCAACGGCCGCCTTCCCTGCTGGTGTACATCGTGAACAACGCGGCTTAATATCTTTCCGTCAGCGCTTCATTTAACTGGCAAAAGATCTTCATCATGTTATCAAAGCGCGTTTCCATGCCTCATTCTCTGGATACTTTCATAAATAAAAAAAATATTTATTCCCAGCAAACGGTGAGAGTAGTATTCACGACGACGTAGATTCGACGAGCGAAAAAGGTGATGGAAATGAAGTATTGTGGAGTCAGAGCATTCGCGTGAGCGCGGTTTAGGTCGAATGCGTCCGTTCATGATGGCGCCTGTCCTTTGTTTTTCCTCAGAGAAGGCCAAGACGTCACCGAGAGAGATGAGACGGAGGAGTAGTCGAGATCTTCGGTACACCACGCAGCCCTACTAGTGTTTTGTTAATTCTAGCAGTCGGTCGAAATGTGAGAGAAGAAGAAGAAAAAGACGACGACGACGACAACGACGAGGAGGAGGAAGGCAGAAAGAAGGCTACATATTAAGTATAGCGGTGTTAGCCGCTCTCCTTTCTTCACCCCGGATGCGACCCGCAACATTTGACTTACTCTCAAATGACCGATTCACTGCTTAAGCAGCGCATGCGCGCAGGTTTCAACAATGTCTACATCTCAATTGCGAGGCGAGTAGTACACACACACACACACACATTTTTAACATGAAATTTTTGCTCGTACTTATATCAAGCCATAGATATTCACCTTGGGAATAATTTACACCAAATTAACTATGACACGTCCCTCCTTCATCGTGACCCGGATTTGGGGGACCCTTTCTTTCCCAATCTGTTTCTCCGTTGTGCTGTAATTTGTAAGCCCTTTTTTTTTTGTACACGAATTTTATCCCTTCCTCCCCCAGGCCCCCCTCCTGCTCGCTCGTTTTTGGCCCAGTGGTTAAAACGAGCCGATTGGTAATCATCACTGAGGGCGTGTCTCGCCCCCATAAACTGCATTTGCACGTCCTTAAAATATTCTCCCTCAGCAGAGTCTTAGTCATCAGTTACAGGTTGATGAAGAGCAGAAAGAGCCCGTGCCGACACGTGGCTGGCTGAATCTACGAGTAGTTAGATTGATAAAAACTGACTAGGATTCGAACTTGTATCTTGGGGTTGGGTGCGCATCAAGAGAGACTGCTGTAGATACGCGTTACAAACTTAGCACTCAACTATCACTGTGGAGATGGGCTCACTTGCATTTTATGCTCAGAAGAGTCGACATCGACTTAGGTTTGTCGTTCTTGAAAAGCTTGAACACTTTTGGTTTTGGTCTTGGCCACTCTACGTAGGGGGATAGGTTCAAATCATATTCTGGATATATGTATGTATAAGTGTGTGTATTACTTCGTGGCATCAGTTTCCGACTTTAAATTAAAAAAAAATTTCTGTTATTATCTACTAGTATTCTGTAAAACTCCTCTCTTTTTCTTATTTCATTTGCTATCATTTCCCTATGCCGTTATTTTTTCAATAGTCTTACCTCTTACCAGTATTATTTTCTTGGTTATTTACTGTTGTTTTCTCTTCTATCTGACATCCTCCACTGGATCTGGGGACAGTTTTTAAAACATCCGATATTCCCTATGGGCTCCTCACTGGTTTGTTTATAAAATCACAATTATCAGTCTACTTATTCCGGTGTCGAGCACACCATCCTCAGAGGTGAAGTTACTACTGAAACTAAATACAGAGCACATCGATATTTATTGCTTTATGCGGCGAGAAAAAGCAATGCAGTGATGTCATGAATATCTTATACAATAGACACCTAATAAATAAGCAGGCTGGCTCTTGATTGGCTACCGTGACATTCGGGTGAGCCAAGCATCCAGTCTATAAGGTCCACGAAAGTCCCTCCACTTCTGACGCCCTCCGCCTCCTGAGCTTTTCAAGCAGGTTACTGTAATTCTACGGTATTTCCTTGCCCGATTTTCGTCGTTATTTGTATCAGTTCATCATCTCCTGCCGGTCACCACGTCATGCTGTTCTTTGAAACACCGACAATCCTTGACATCTGTGATTTTGCAGACGTTTCTCAGGGCGGTCGTAGCATATGACCTATATAGGTAGATCTGGGACCCCTAACAGGTGCTCCCATGACGCAAACTCCCGAGATGTCTATTAGTATTGTACCAATCCAACTGTTTTTTGCCATGTCCCTAGGTTAGGTTAGGTCAGTTTCCTCAAATACTAAGTTATCACTGTCATGTAGATGTGGGAAACAATGAGATCGTCTTCAAGAAGATTCTATGGTTAGTTTTGGAGATATGGCCTCCCGATTTTTCAGGGAAGGTCCCGTAACTAGTTAAAGTTCGGGGATAAGCTCCCGGACACATCATTTCATAAGCTACATTAGTCTTGAATGCTTTCTCCGTCAGCTGCCCAGTGCTATTTTTCATCAGCAGAGTTGCCATTTAAGTTTGGGCGACAGAATGTGCCCAGGTCTATCTTTTGGTGGTATCCCTTGAATGGTTTGGGCTTCTCCTTGTAGGCAATGCAGTTATTCGACTTTTAGCAGACAGACGGGGTTCTTATTATCCTCTTCCTCTTCTTTTTAATGTGATTTTGAATCACTCTTTCCTTGTTTTCATCATTAGTTAATCATTGGCGGGTTACGTCCAGACTCCAGTTTCACTCCAGTTTCGTATGCACCAGGCGCCACGTTGAGCAATAAATAAGCGCCCTGTTTATGTAAGCGCTGATGACCGAGCGTTTTGTGTCCGGGCATTCTCCTGTCGAATTGAGGCACCTCCCAATGTTTGTGGGCTAGGTGTTGACTGTCACTATAGTACTGAACCCGCTGCCTTTTTTTTTTTTTTTTTTTTTTTTTTTTTTTTTTGTTTTTTTTTTTTTTTTTTAACTAATATACCATGAAAAGAGATCTGACCAGTCCTGGTTCTTCTCGAGACAAAAATATCGTCCACGTACCTGGCACAGATGGATAGTTTCCGGTGATTTTCAAAAGTGCTTTTTACTAACGCTGTTATGTACAAATTAATAACAAAACGGGCTCCCAAGGCGGAGCCCACACACACACACACACACACACACACACACACACACTCCCCCCTCCCCCTACCTCGGCATACGGCTGTCAGTGGCGTTTCCCTTCTGGGACAAAAAAAGGGGCTCCTCTCGTGCAAGCAAAAAACGGGGCTCCAAGGACCTCTTCAGGGACTAGCAGGGGATTCTGAATGGCTCTATACACTTTGCCTACTATTTCATGTCCGTGATTTCATCTACTGAAGCTTTAGTTTCTTTTTTTACTCTCAACATCTAAGGATCCAACGTCTTCTTTGGTAGTAGTTTTGAACAGGCCAGTCAAGTCTGTGTGGGATTTTAAGGAGAATTCTGTAGGAACCCAGGACACCAGAAGTTTGTTTAATATTTTTCCTTCTTCGTACTGGCGTAAAGATTCGTTTCTTGGGTTCCTGATCTAGTTTTTTTTTCTGTTTTACTGTAACTCAGCAGTACCCTGGGTAGCAGCCTCCAGGGGCTTTGGGGTACTTGATATCGCTCTGAAGAGCGTTGACCTTCGTCACTATAATTTATAATTGGTTAATTTCCTGTTCAAGCTTGGCGTCATTGGATTGCTTCTCTAGCCGAGCGTAGCGATAATCACCGATGTATTCACTATGAAGATTTAGTTGTAATAGCACCTGAGAATGGCGTGCTTACCACAGAAGTAAGTACTTCTCGTAGGTTTTGATATAAACCAGGGATAAACGTCGAAAATTCGAGTGTGTTCAAAAACTTTCTCAGATTCAGCGATGGAGGCTGACTAGAAAAGAGAGCGATAACCAATAACGAATGAATAATACTGCAAGGCGAAATAAGAGCAAACTGTAAAGTAACAGTTTAATAAAAGAATAATGGCGAATTCGAGTAAATCAAAACGGGTTTTCACAGAAGGGTAACAGACGATCGTTACATACAATCGAAAGATGATGCCAAAAAATGATTGGCGCTGAATTTGCAGTGATGTTTATCAGTGACTATATGCGTTCGTATTTGTGTGTGCATGGGTACAATGCATGCATGCATAATCTGCGACCATCTTGAAACGAACAAGACTCCCGCTGTTTAAGAAAAAGAGGAAAGAGAGCGACCCCAACCCCCACCCACAAAAGCCAGGAAGGCACCGCCCTTCAAAGTGCTGGCATTACAACCTGACGTGGATGTTGCCTTGCCGTCTTGATAAGCTGTTGCGGCTAAGCTTGTTGCCGACGGTTGCCGCTAAAAGGGATAGTAGTAGGCATTACCCCCGAAAGGGATAAGTATATTGATGCTGAGAGCGATAGGAATCTTGCCCTCGAAACTGGAAGAATCAGCGCCTTGGCAATGATACTGGACGAACGAAAGATCTCTCCCTAAAGAGAAGATTCTCCTCTTTCGAAAGAATCAGAGAATTAACACGATGCAATGACGCTGGAGGCGGGGACACGTCTTTAGAAAGAATTCCTCTGTCACTGCGTAGTGATAGTTGCATAAAGAAATATTTGCTGCTAGCAATAACCACGCCATGCGTGAGTATTTTTTTTTTTTCTCTCCGAGCGTATTGGATACGCGATATAATCACTGTTTGGGGAAAAATTATGTAAGAATAAACGTCATAAAATTATTATTCTCCTGATTGAAAGAATCAAAACTATGTCATGTAGAATTATACATGTTTGCCCAAGTTTTCAATTTATCACTGGAATTGGCTGTCTGTGTGCTCGCCAATTTTGGAAATGAAAAACTGGCAATCTGGTTTCATCTTGAGTACAAAGTTGCGAATTGGTCTCCACGCGCGAAGTCATGGATATTTATAGAACCGGCATTTGCCCATCATCAGGAAATACCAGAAAGTTTTCCCGGTAAGGGCGCACGGACTTGATAATGGACGCCGGACGGAGAGTGAACCAAGGTTCGGGCATCTCAGAGAACCGCAGGGTGTCGAGGAGTGAGTGAACCAAGGTTTCGGGACAGAACCGAACCAGTTGACGCCTTATGCCATTGGCTCTCCTGGCATCTGGAAGTTTCAAACCAAAGCGTCATGAATGTTATTTTGCAATAATAGCCACTAATGTCATTTTAACAAGTCATCTAGGAAAAAATAATGACGTCACTTTTCCTATAGTAGATTCACATCAAGCGTGCATCTGATGTCTGGGCCAGTCCCTTACGACGCTCCTGATTGGCTGTTGATAAGCCAATCACAATGCTGGAAAACTCTGTCTCTCTCGAGAGTTCACATGGGTAGGATCTATGTTTCACCTCTCCTGAGGGATGCGTCTTTCAAAAGTATCCCTCAGGAGAGGTGGTACATACATCCTACCTCAGCGAACTCTCTCGAGAGACTGAGAGTTCCCAGCCCCGTGATTGGCTTATTAACAGCCAATCAGGAGCGTCGTAAGGGATGCCTTGACCTCAGATGCGGCGTTTTGATGATCTGCCATAGCCACTCTGAGTTTCCCCTGAGTCACTCGGAAACATTCCATAAAGTAATATGGAGAATTCTCAGAGAATTCTTTCTGGATTTCGTTGAAACTCTTTGGAAGGGTGGGCTATGGCACAAGGAACAGCTAGTTAGATTTTGAGATGGATCTGAATACGAATCCGGGATTGACAATGTGTAAAGTTTACCGACAGATTCAGTCGAAGTTTTGGGCATACCTGGGTTATCGATGAAAGGAAATGCTGCTGAGGCAGTGAGGTGAATCCAGGTTTTTCTGTCGTCGGTTGGCTGATTTTCATTTTTGGCCATTTATCTGTTTATTGTTATCATTATTATTATTATTATTATTATTATTATTATTATTATTATTATTATTATTAATTTTTAAGATGACACCTGTTCATATTGAACAACCCCACAGTGGCCATTGACTTGAAATTCAAGCTTCCAAAGGATATGGTGTTCATTAGGAAGAAGTAAAGAAAGAAGGGATCCCACTTAAAAAAAAAAAAATAAATGAATAAATTAACAAACAGATAAACGCGTATTAAAATGCAAAGGAGTTCCAATTGCACATTTACTGCATATTTGGTGGTACTGCTCAGCGAATCTGGCTGCTCTCGGCAGATGAAGGGGATCAGGGATCAATCATGAAAGATCTCTGTTGAAATACAACTTATGAAAAAAAAAAACTTACCAGCACGAAACGCCTCAATACAGATGGATGCGGTTGGGGCTAAATTGGCATACGACTCTCGTCTCGTAGTTTTATTTGTGTGATCTCAGTAATTGCCTTACTTTTTATCTCACTCATATAGTTTAACCTTTATTTCTCTGTTTCCTTTACCGTGCTGGACTGTTGTCTTTATTGGGGCCCTTGGGCATGTGGCATTCTGCCTTCCAACTAAGACTGCAGCTTCGTTTTTATAATAATAATAATAATAATAATAATAATAATAATAATAATAATAATAATAATAATAATAATAATAATAATAATAATACAGGTTTTATTGAAAATAATGGCTATTCCCGCCGCGTTTATTCTGTATAGAAGTTTCTCTATTCTTCATATTACTGACTTTTCTTGTGTGATTAAGACGTCAAGTGGGGGAATCGTGTAAAAAAAACGTGGTATTTGTCCAACTGAATATAATATACAACTGTATAATATATTCAATTTGAAAAATACCCCGTTTTTTACAAGAATCCCCCATTTGGCGTTTTATTAGCCAACTTGAGTACAGAAGAAAAGTCAGTCATAAGAAGAATAGAGAAACTTCTATACAAAATAAACGCAGCTGAAATAGCCATTATTATTTCAATCAAACCTGTGTTAATGAAGGTCTTCTTCCAGCAAATAATAATAATAATAATAATAATAATAATAATAATAATAATAATAATAATAATAATAATAATAATAATGTTAGGGTAGTAATGCATTATATCTTCGCTTGAACTTAAGTTCCTCCAATAGGCTCTTTCATTAAACTGAAACTTTTCCTCTCGATATAAGCGTCAGTTGGGCAGAGTCCAAAGGCCCACATCAGGGATATTTATTTTTCTTTTTTTATCAGCACCGCCCACCGTCGAGTTTCATATCGGAATTAGTTCCTGTAGTTCTTAAGCACTCATAAGAAGAGGACAGAAACAATGGAGAAAGCAAGTAGAAAATCCGCCGAAGTTTCTTCGTCGTAATCGAGTTTTCTGTACAGCGTACAATGCTGCGAGACACTTTCAGCCACGGGCCGGTTGTGTCCTGTGTTGTTGGCACCTAAAGCGGTGCCAGACGTGCGATCATTGCTAATTTTAACCTTGAATGATATAAAAACTACTGAGACTAGAGGGCTGCAATTTCGTATGTTAGATGATTGGAGGGTGGGTGATCAACATACCAATTTGCAGCCCTCT
>NC_061104.1:43938405-43953405 GCF_015104395.2 Macrobrachium nipponense
GTCCAACGAGGAGCTATTGGGAATCTGTACAGATTTATCTTTAAATATATTTACATATATTTACCTGTGGGTTTGTTTCTTCAATCTTGACAGTTTTTCATGTTCTAAATAACAAATACACAGAAATTTACAAATGTGATACAACGGGAGATAATTACAGAGTAAACGACAAAGGGCAAATGATATCAGTTAAAATAATCTGCATTGATAAATAAAAATAAAAAAGTTATATCCTCAGAGGTTAAAACTAATAAATCCTAAACAAACAAAATAAGGAAAGATGGCAACAAGAAAGTAGATAAGCACAAGAAATGGGTATCATTCAGAAGATATTATTATTATTATTATTATTATTATTATTATTATTATTATTATTATTATTTCGGTAGATGAAACCTATTCACACGGAACAAACACACTAAAAGGGCCACTGACTTGAAATTCAAGCTTCCAAAAAAAAAATGTTGGTTTCAACATCCCACCGCAGACCCCACACTGCAGCATCAACTGATCATGATACAGAGCTAGTGATTTTTCAGAGCCCTGGGGAAGGCGCAAACCCGCGACATCTGAGCGACATGTCATGACACTAGCCGCCAGACATGGGAAGAACCATGTGAACTCACTCACCTGTTTCAAATCATGTCATAAGAAATTTACATGACAAAAGTTATCAATTTTTTTCTTTTTTTTGCCGGCATTCCGGTCACCCTGACAGGAAGTGATCTTAGTCAAAAACAGAGCAGCATCCATCTCACGTATCAGAATTTAACGGATGAATCCAAGATGAACCAAACGTTAAGAAAAATTTACATGACAGTCGCTATCTAATAGACCTTTTTTTTTTTTTTTTGTAGATTGGTGGGGTTTGTGCCAGCACGGGCTCTTGCTCCTGGAGCAACCCGTCATTACATAGGGGCTCATCAGCAGCGTTGTCGACCCGGCCCCATATATATACACATATACTGACATTCATTTATGTTTTCTACACTCTTACTTCTTGGATACCCATAATACTCCTTATATTTAGCCAACAATCTCTCGGTCTCTTTCCCCGCCCCCCTCAACCACCACAACTTCTAAATTATCCATGCTGTTCCTTTTTTTTAAATATTTATATTTATGCTAATCTCTTGCGAATCACTTTGTCGTTTCTCGGCATATTCCACCTTTCCAACTAATATCTCGAAAGCTTTCTTGCTTTGGATTCAAGATCCTCTCACCTCTCCCGTAAAGGAGTGTTTGAGTTGGCTTAATTGTACTTCATGCATCGCAACTTTCTTTTTCTTCTTCTTAGTTCTCGCTAGACGTGTGGTTTTTCACGCTCAACTGCCAATCCGGTGGTCCGAAGTTCGATTCCCGGCTCTGCCAACGCGGAATCAGAAAAATTTATTTCTGGTGATAGAAATTCATTTCTCGATATGGTATGGTTCGGATCCCACAATAAGCTGTAGGTCCCGTTGCTAGGTGACCTCAATTGGTTCCTAGCCACGTAAACATATTTAATCCCTCGGGACAGCCCTAGGAAAGCTGTTAATCAGCTCAGTGGTCTGGTAAAACTAAGATATACTTAATTCTTAGACACTCCTCTTTCCAAGAAAGTTTAATATTTTTTTTTTTTTTTAGCCTGGATAATACCTCATAGATGTTATGTCTCCTTTTGCTGGGAATTCTTGAAACAATGATTATATTTTAGTGTCTTCCGAAGACATATTACAACTGTTTTTTAGTTTCTTCTGAAGATATGCAACTGTTCACAGGACAATATGTCAGCAGACTTCCAAGCTCAAAGGCAAATGAAATGAGCCCCGAAGAGATGTAATCGCTTTCTAAAAATTGATGCTTGAAATCTTAGACGAGCAGCATATTCGAAAACATCATTACGGCAGGGCACAACCTGACCTTGACCTGGCTTTAGAATTTGGCAACTCCCGTAACCACCATATAAGAGGCAGATAGGCTAGCTTCGTTATTTTCGTCTACACTAGTTAGGTCTTCAGTACAAATGCCGGTGCCTTTGGATGTGATGGTTCTTTGGTAAACAAGTTCAAATAGCATACAGAGAAGTGCCGTTTCGGAGAATAAGTCGTATGCAACCTTTTGGATTCACTTCTACGAATTGTAACCCGAGTACCGTCTCCTTTCCCTGCTGAAAGTGGGGCGCCATTTCTTGAAAAACTAACCATAGACTTGAAAATAATGTCATCGTGTTTCCCACACTCAAATTACATCCCGGATTCAAATCTAAATTAACCTAACCTAACCTAACCCAACCTAATTTAACCTAACACAACCTAATTTAACCTAATCCAACCTAATTTAACATAACACAAACTAATTTAACCAATCCCAACCTAATTTAACCAAACCCAATCTAATTTAACCCAACACAACTTAATTTAACCTAACCCAATCTAATTTAACCTAACACAAACTAATTTAACCTAACCCAACCTAATTTAACCTAACACAACCTAATTTAACCTAATCCAACCTAATTTAACCTAACACAAACTAATTTAACCTATCCCAACCTAATTTAACCTAACACAACCTAATTTAACCTAACACAACTTTATTTAACCTAACCTAATCTAATTTAACCTAACACAACCTAATTTAACCTAACACAACTTTATTTAACCTAACCCAATCTAATTTAACCTAACACAAACTAATTTAACCTAACCCAACCTAATTTAAGCTAACACAAGCTAATTTAACCTAACCCAACCTAATTTAACCTAACACAACCTAGTTTAACCTAATCAAACCTAATTTAACCTAACACAAACTAATTCAACCTATCCCAACCTAATTTAACTCAGCACAACCTAATTTAACCTAACACAACCTAACCTAATCTAACCTAGAAGCATGGCAAAAAAACCGGAGTTGGTGCATCAACTATAGTCGATTCATTTAAGGTAGATTCTTGCGCCTACGAGACGTTTGTTTGGCGGCCTCTGATTGGCTGGTACCGGGAGGTAGGCCGCTCGCTCATTGTGTCAGATTTTCGTCTGTGACTTAGAAAACATGCAGTATGTTTTATATTTCTTAATTTATCTCACGTTTTCTAAAGATAATAAAGTTTTGGTCATGCCAAAGGATTCGGTATTAATTGTACAACTAAATAATCTTTTCCTGAAACCAATTAGATAAAACACAAAGGAATTACGAGTAAAAGTGAAGAGAAAAAATTTCAATCTTTACACCTGTTTTTATTTATCATCGGATTTTTAATAAGTCATACGATCAAGATGAATTAAAACTTGTATTTCATACAATAAAATCGCCCTGAATACGCCGGTGCTTTCAGATTATGGATGCGTCTAATATGTGAAGAGAAAATGAAGAATATGTCTTATTATGTTGCAACCGTACTTGACTCAGCCTGATAGGAAGTCAATCTTTCTTAATTATTTGTTGTTATTACTTCACTGACATTATTATTTCATAACACTCAAATAAGTCTCTGATGTCTCTTTCATTTGAAAATATATTCATAAAATAAAATTAGAAACAATATCTTGAAACAACCTGATTAAAGTTTAGGCTGAGTTTGAAGAGTTCAACTTCTTTGCTGGATTGAATTCCCCGCGGCCCGCATGGGTCTGAGCTAACGATACCAGATGCATCCATCTGATTAATATTATTTTTTTCCTTATCAGATATGCCCAGACATACTATATGATATTGGATTTAAAATGTTCGACAGTTATAATGGAAATTGGTGTATTTATTTTCAGAAAATGTAATAATATAACATGATAAATATTGTCGAAACTGCAACTTTTTATATCGCTAATTGGCAACTCAAATCTCTCGCTGAGGAGACAAAACGCAACGACGACGCCTTGCAGATCTCATTCTCTCAGCAATACCGTCAAACTTGAATCATTTACTGATGCAACATAATAAGACATATTCTTCATTTTCTCCTCACATTTTACACGCATCCAAAATCTGAAAGCACCAGCGTATTCAGGTTGAATTTGTTGTATGAAAACACAAGTTTTATTTTATCTTAATCGCGTTAATGATGCAAAATCCGATGATAAATAAAAACAGGTATAAAGAATTAAATGCTCTCTTTTAACTTTTACTCGTTGTAATTCCTTTTGTGATCTTATTGATTTCAGGAAAGGATGGCTTAGTTGTACAATTAATACCGAATCCTATGGTATGACCGAAATTTTCCTATCTTGAGCAAAGCGTGAGTTGATTGAAGAAATATAAACATAATATTGCTAGTTTTCTAAGCCACAGTAGAAAATAATGAGACTGAGCGAGCGGCCACCTCCCGGTACCAGCCAATCAGAGGCCGCCAAACAAACGTCTCGTAGGCGCAAGAATCTACCTTAAATGAATCGACTATAGTATCTCGGGAATTTGCATACGGGACACCTACTCATAGATTACAAAGTCGCCAAAAATTTCTAAACACAGCATTTAGCTCTGCCTGAAACATCTAGTATTTTGAGAACTCACGTGTCCACAGTTACTGTGGGACTGGCTAGTTATGCTACAAATTCATTATCTTGAGTAAAAGACGTATTCCCTTGAACAAACAATGCCATATTAATAACCGATCTTTTACCAGTCTTGGCCTGAGAGATTTTGTACAAAATTCTAGCTGTTGCACAGTCACTGACTTTGAAGTTCAAAACAGCTGTGAGGGTTCAGTCACAAAAAAGCTTATTGACTTTGAAATTCAGTTACATAAAAGCTTATTACACTCCAACAGGCCTAGTAACTTAATCAATATACAAATGCCGGCAACATCCAGTGTTAATCCGTTCCAGCCAGTTTCACGGGCTCATGCATAAACAAAGATGATAATGGCGATGGCTAACGTTCTTCAGAGTTGCTAGTGGGCATTATTACTGGAGCATCTACTAGTTGGGCACTGATGCCACACTCGGTTACACTTTGCCTTTTCAACTTTGATCCTTGATTCTTCGTATTTTTTTTTTTTTTGCCCTATATCTTAATTTTTTTCTTGCATTCACTTCCAAACTCATTTACACTTTGCCTTGTCAACTTTGATCTTTTATTCTTCGTAGTATTTTTTTTGCCTTATATCTTAATTCTTGTCTTGCATTCTCTTTTTTATAAATAATTATGCCCAAATAATTCAATGACGAATTCAATGGACAGAGTCTAGGAATATCTTCAGTAGAGAATAAAGCACAACACATGCTTGATAAAGTCGGCATTGTACAACCCACCTGTTCCTCACACTTCGCCTCACCAAGCCAAATGAAAATTTTGCGCGTGGAAATTTTCCCAGAAAAACCTGCAAATGTTCAATGTTCGCCATAGATCACAAGGCCTTCCATACCATATATGAAAGCCATGACTTACTGACCTTTGCGCTCTCCGAGAATCGGTGAAATTAGGAGGGGCATGGCTGTAAAATGCCCTCCTAACTTTGCATAGAAATAGGGCAAGTGCAAAACCACAAGTGGCTGGCCCAGGTATTTTTGTTGGGGTTTGAGGCCCATACCTCTTGTCTTTTTCTACGATCATATATCTAATGGGAACTGTGATATATATGGACTTTTTATTAGAGAGATTTCTTGCTACAGTGTGGAGGTACTTTGGTCTATTTTACAACAGCAACCTTGCACAATGATTCGTCAATTTTCACGAACAGTTTGACTTACCATACTTCGTTTTCCATTCCTTTTTAAAAATTACTTTGAAAGAAGACACTATGCTAAAAATTAATTCCAAGAGGAATAAAATAATTTTCAGAGTAATTTATTTTTCACAGTTTATATGCAAAACTCGGCTTAATGTCACTGACAATTCCAATATGAAATAAAGTATTAGGCGCTGGATTGCCATAAACAATTTCGTCCCTATAAAGATAAATATCTACTAGGATTCCTGTGGTGTTTCTATTTAGCAGAATATCAGCTCCATTAAGAAGTCTATAGGTTTCTATAGCTGCCTTTCAGCCTGGACGAAGTTGAGTATTCTGTTGGCGTGTTCAAATGATAAAAGGTCAGGCTGATCGAATGAGTGCTATCTCTCTCTCTCTCTCTCACACTCACACAATAGTATATATATATATATATATATATATATATATATATATATATATATATATATATATATATATATGCATGAATGATGTTTTTACATTAATTAACCTCTGGTTCGCCACAAGGTAAATGACTGACCCATCTGAAACCGGTTCTCGATCCCACCGAGCCTCCGTGTCAAAGGGTTGCGCAATCCTCGCCTCTTCTGTCGAGCGAAACAGGATGTTTCTTCGCCTTCATTTGTTTCGTCTTCTTCTTCTTCGTTTTCTAACGCGTCCCTGGTGAAAGTATATAAACAGCCCCATCGTAAGCGGGCCATCGATTCCCCCGTTGACTTGGTATTGCAAGCCGTGACGTGTCCGTGACGTCATGATGACATGTCAAGCAGGTGCTGTATTATACGACAGTCCTGCTCGGTGGTGGTGGTGTTGTTGGTTACTACATTGATTTTGCTCCTGAAGGTCTCAGCCGCATCGAAAAGTTTCGTCATATTGAGAGGAAGTTTTTATTGAAGTCGCAGTTTGCGTCAACTTCTTGTGTCGAGATCAGAAATGGAGAAGTTCCAGGTCGCGAAATTATTTCTTAAAGTATTACTAGAATAACACACTGGATGACATGATAATAAAAAAATTCGAATTTGTATAGAAAAAATTATATATATATATATATATATCTATATATATATATATATATATATATATATATATATATATTTGGTAAATAAATTCTTCTGTTAAAACACACTGGTTTAAAACTAAGGACTGTATTTTGGTAGACTGTCTTACCACCCTTATCAAGTAGTGCTTGATATAGTCCTTAGCTAAGCTTAAGCCAGAGTGTTTTAATGGGCTTTTTATACTTGAGATATATATAATATATATGTATATACATGTGATAATAATAACACAATAATAATAATAATAATAATAATAATAATGAATAATAATAATGATATAATAGCAATAACCATATAATAATTAATAATAATAATAATAATCGCATTTTGATAAAAACTGCAGACACGGTAGAGAATAACGATAATAAATAACTATTTTAGTCTCTCTCCTTTTTCGTCATTTTACCCATTTCCGTATGCAGTTATGGGGTGAGGTTGCTGGCCTCACGCCCTCCGCCCTGGATCGTGGATGTTATACCCCCTTCAAGTACTCGTTAGATATACCGTTACTTAACACCTTCTTTCGAACAAACAGCAGTATCGGCAAGGTTGTTTGTTGTTGCTGCTCTCTCTCTCTCTCTCTCTCGTCCGTCTCTCCTCTCTCTCCTCCTCTATTAATTAATATATATATATATATATATACTATAATATATATGACTGGTAAAAATCTTTTCTGTAACAACAGAATTCCATCTAATAAAAGGAGCCCATAAAAACACCAAAATGTAGAGAGAAAAGTACTATATTTCAGAGACTGCTGTCTCTCTCTTCAGGTATATGATTCATATACCTGAAAGAGAGAGACAGCAGTCTCTCTCTCTCTCTCTCTCTCTCTCTCTCTCTCTCTCTCTCTCTATATATATATATATATATATATATATATATATATATATATATATATATCCTCACGTTAATTCTGTGCACTTTGTCAGTTTTAACCGGTTATGCATTTTGCATATGATAGTAGTCCAACCCGTTATCCAAAAACTAGCGCACCACAGAATCACTTTTCCCCGCAAAACGGTTCGAAAGCAGTGCCAGATAAATTGATGGAAAGAAGACATCGAGGCAGCAAGGCATCACATTCGCCTTCAGACAGCCATCACGTCAGGTTACTTCCAAATCTTCGGCTATCGGCTAGATGACATTTTTTTGTTGTGGCTAAATAACTAGAAAAATGCCTAGATGTAGCCGAAAAATCCCTAACATGGCAACACTGTTTCTAACTTACGCTAAATCATCCTCTTCCCCCTCCCCAACGCCCACGGGCGGCCGCCTCGGGTCTGTGACAAGATTCCGAGTCACTGACTCGTCGGGAATAAACAAATGAATAAACAGAATGCGTAGACAGAGAAAATATAACCTGAATTCCTGATACCAGTTGAGAATAATATTGGCTAAGTTGTGTACACGCACGCTTCGTAAATGGATTGTCAGGTACTGTCGTAACGAATTCGTGCGCACGAGCGAAAACGTGCTTTAAGTTAGTGCGCTCTATTGTATTTATGTGTAAGCTTGAGTATTCGTGCGCGTTCTTATGTACATTCACAGCTTTTAAAGACGAAATTATCTCCTTATTTTTTTTCTTCTTCCTATTTTTGGCCTTCTCTATATACACACTCACACACACATGCATGCTCATAGGCACATACACACACATATGCAAATACATAATATATACATAATATATATATAAATATATATTCATATATGTATGTATACAGATGTGTATATATCTACACATGCACCAAATGCTCACGCACAAAGCAAAACGTTATATTTATATATAATTAATGATAATTAATATTATTATATAGATATAGATTATATTATATATCCATTTATATGTATGTATATGTATGTATGTGTGTGTGTGTGTTTTTTTTTTTTATCAAATTCTTGTCAACTCAATAAGATGCTGTCTCATAAGGACTATAGGAAGCTGAAAGCATCTTGTCTGTTGATGTCCATTACAACGATTACACTTCCTACAGCATTTTCTACAGCCTTCGGTAGCTATACATGAGGCCAGCTTCCGCTCACTTTTTCCTACTATACTCTCTTATAATATTCTCAAGGACTGTATCAGTTACGTTCAGAATTCTAAGTGGGTGAAAGATGACTCTGATATCGCCCAGGAAGAGATTGCTTGAGGTGGGATCTTCGAATCTTCGTGCATTCAAAGAAAGCTAAGTAATTTGGAATGAAGTCTACAGTTGCCTTGATATCAAAAATTGGTGTTGAAATGCGAAAACGTTTTACAATATTCTTATAAGATTTTGACTCCACTCAGGAATTTTTTAAGGGGACTGTTGCCCAAGTATTGACTTGGATTACAAAAACGCATAAAACCAGCTGAAATTTTTATTTGAAGACACTATTTACACCTAGATTCTGCTCCTATCTGCTGAAGGCAAAATCTGCAATAGGAAAAAAAAGTATTTATTAAGCGTCCGTAAAAAAAGGGCTACTGCTTGAAAACTGTTAGAGATAAAGAGCAAAATTAAGTCTCATTTTATAGCCAAAGAGTGAAAAAAAAAATATTTTATTAAGCGTCCGTAAAAAGGGCTATTGCTTGAAAACTGGTAGCGATAAAGAGCTCAGCTAAGTCTCATTTGATAGCCAAAGAGTGAGTCAACAATATCTGGAGAAAAAATCGAGTTGATGTTCTTTTTTATTCTTTTTTATTTTTTGTTAATATTTGACACCAGTCCCTTAAAGAGTTACGTTCATATCATTATGATAAGGCAAAGAAAGACTTAGTTTTGCGAAGAAGGAGGTTTGGAAGGAACGATTCGAGGAATTCGGGAAAGTCAAAGGTTACATTCTGGGATGGCCCGACTCGGGGTGGGGGTGGGGGGGGGGGGGGGTGGGGGGGGGCCTTTGAGGGCTGGTTACCCCCTCCCGCCAATGTTGATCTTGAGTTGGTCAAAAATGGACAGTATTTGTTGTTCAAATACACGCCCGTATAGTGTGTGTGTGTGTGTGAATACACATATATGATGTGTGTATATATACTATGTATGGACATATGTATGTAAAAAATGAGAATCGATATGTATAGTATATATATATATATATATATATATATATATATATATATATATATATATATATATATATATATATATATATATATATATATTTTACACACGCACACACATACACATACATAGGCTTATACCAACTTAACTATATGGAGTTGGTACAAATAGCACGCAAGCATGCCCCAGTATAAATAAATAAGTAAATATATATATATATATATATATATATATATATATATATATATAGATATATATATAGTATCTAGTTCAACTTGGTCAAAATGACTAAGCTGGTCAAAATTGTCTCTAACTCCCCTCAATCAGAACGTAATCTAGAATAAAGCCAATCTGTACTTTTGTCCAGACAGAATAGTTCAGAATTTTGTTCAGCTTTTCATGTAAAAGACTGATTTTTAAAAAATTCGTATTTTTCCGAAGAGTTCAAACGAAAACCTTATATTTCATGATAATCTTAGGCGACTTATTGATTACATACCTAACTTGTCAGGAGACGACAGATTACATGATGTAATCTGGGACGAAGTAAATTATAATAATCTGTATGAAGAGGGAACGCAGACTGATTTATTGAAGAGAGATGGTTGAAATAATTATAAGACTGAATGCTCGTATATTTTTGCATTAATAATCAACAGCGAGGTTACTAGTGATTACTGACTGAGTGACTGATTTGGTATTAATGAGTGACACCATCCTTGATGAATCACGAGTGCCAGATAATTAATTACCCAAGGTCATTTTCTACAAATTAACGCTCGTAATTAGTCACCGCCATTTTCTATGAACATTGACGAAGATATAATTTGCGACTCCCATTTTCTTTAAATAATGATTGATTAATAATTACCAACGGTGATGTTCTGTGAACGATAACTGTTCGAAAATTATCCCCAGTCTATACTAGGTACTAATAATTGAAATGTGATTATCAGCAGTCATTTATTTGACTAATTATGATGGATAGATTTCGTCCACGCCCATTCTCTTTGATTTGTTTTCATTGTCGCTGCGCATCACCCCGTTTTCTTCGGTCTCCTACCATTTTGTTTACCGCAAATACTGCGCTAGAGAAGTTACAAGCTACAAGGAGTTACAAGGATTAGGATGTCTCAGAGGCTTATTAGTCCATCCTAAGAGGAGACATCATGCGCTCACTTATCTCTAGGAGCAGGTTTTACTATTCATTCACAGCGTCCTAATGATTTTGTCTACCTTTCTTTTTTAACTTCTGGTGGCAGTTTATTCCACGTGTCACATATCTTGTATATGAAGAAGTTACCACAAAGGAATGTGTTCACTCTGTTCTGAGAGAGAGAGAGAGAGAGAGAGAGAGAGAGAGAGAGGTAATGGGTATGAACGCAAATGAAAATTTGGGTATAATTCTAGAGGAACTTATTATAACAAGTGTTTTTAAGACGAAGGAATAAAAGAAGAACTTACTTAACCTTCGTATTTTATACCTACGGGGGCACAACACAAAAAATATAAATATAAAAAAGTCTAAAACTTTAGTCTGTAAAATACCTAAGAAAAACGAAAGAAATAAAAAAATGGCAAAAATGCAATTTATTTTGTTTAAGCCTAAACGGAAGATGGTTACAAAACAGTGCAGGGTGTCCTTAAAGTCTCAGTACCATTACACGTATTTGTTTGCCTCGAATGGTTACTGGTAAACTTTTATGGACCCATAAATATAGGAAATTTGGTAACTTGGGACTTTAGGACAACCATTAAATATTGGAATGGTACTCTTGGGCTTTATGGGACCCATAAATATTGGAATGGTTTCGGGGACTTTATGGGACACCATACATATTGGAATGGTACTGGGACTTTATGGACACATAAATATTGAAATGGTACTGGGGACTTTATGGCACAATAAATATTGGAATGGTACTGGGGGGGACTTTATGGACTGGGGGACTTTATGGAACCAAAAAGCTAAAATATTTGGAATGGTACTGGGACTTTATGGACACCATAAATATTGGAATGGTACTGGGACTTTATGGACACCATAAATATTGGAATGGTACTGGGACTTTATGGACACCATAAATATTTGGAATCTGGGACTTTATGGACACCATAAATATTGGAATGGTACTGGGACTTTATGGACACCATAAATATTGGAATGGTACTGGGACTTTATGGACACCATAAATATTGGAATGGTACTGGGACTTTATGGACACCATAAATATTGGAATGGTACTGGGACTTTATGGACACCATAAATATTAGAATAGTACTGGGACTTTATGGACACCATAAATACTTGGAATTTGGGAATTTATGGACATCATAAATACTTGGAATGGTACTGGGACTTTATGGACACCATAAATACTTGGAATCTGTGAATTTATGGACACCATGAATACTTGGAATCTGGGAATTTATGGACATTATAAATACTTGGAATGGTACTGGGACTTTATGGACACCATAAAATACTTGGAATCTGTGGAATTTTATGGACCCACCATGAATACTTGGAATTGGGAATTTTGGGTCAATTGGGGACATCCATAAAACTGAATGGTACTGGACTTTATTGGACACCATTAAATATGGGAATACTTGGAATATGGGAATTTAGGACATAATAAACTGAATACTGGGGACTTGATACTGGGAAAATACTTGGAAATCTGGGAATTTATGGACACCAAATATTGGGATAAACTGGACTTTATGGGACCACATTTATACCTGAAATCTGGGAATTTATGGACACCATAAATACTTGGAATCTGGGAATTTATGGACATCATAAATACTTGGAATGGTACTGGGACTTTATGGACACCCTGTATCATAACTGCGAAGCGACAAACTAAAGGAGAATTAGTACTCACTTCTACAGCAATAAAAAATTCTGTAGGACAACGACCCCACCGTCGGAGGCTTATTATGAAGGAAAGTTTCCCTCCGTGTCCATAAAAGAAGTCCACTTCTCTCACCCTCCCCCCCACAAACCCACCCACCATCCCCAACCCCCTTCAAAAACAAAGGCTTGGGGAATACCTTGACAAAAATACCTTCGTCATAAAGACTTGGTATTCAAAGGCTTGGAAATATGCCTCCTCCTTTACAGATTTAGAGGCAAAGTTACTCTCATAAAGAATTTATTACCAATTTATATTATTCAGATGAGCCCTGTTCATATGGAACGAGCCCACCAAACGGGCCACTGACTTGAAATTCTTTAAGCTTCCAAAGAATATTAGGTTGTTCATTAGGAATTAAGAGACGGTAAAGGAAAATACAGAAAGAAGAGATCTCACATATTAGAAAAAATAAATAAATAAATTAGGAAGTAAGAGAAGGAGAAGAGAAATACAGAAAGAAAATCTCACATATTAAAAACCAAAAAATAAATGAAGAAATCAGGAAGTAAGAGAAGGAGAAGAGAAATACAGAAATAAGAGATCTTACATATTAAGAAAAAATTAATTAATAAATTAGGAAAGTAAGAGAAGGAAAAGAGAAATAAAGAAAGCAGAGATCTCACATACTAAAAAGAAAAAATAAACTAATACACGGATAAAAATTCATAAAAATGGAAGGAGAATCTTTAAAGTAAAGAAAAATCTTGGTAAATAAGTGACTGAAAATGAAAAATGACTAAGTGATGAAGACTGAAGACCTCGTTAAATGTAACTTCGAAAAGTCATACTCTTATACAGTCAAAAGCCTAAATCAAAAAGGTATTTTCACGGGCAAGGAAATTTTATATGAAAAAGGTATCAAAGTCAAAGAAAATTTTATGACCAGACAAAGACGAAAGCTTATTATGAGAAGGAAATAATAAAAAAAAAAAAAACCCAAGTTCTCATCAAGACAAGTTTCACGTATAAACGGATCTACAAACTACATATACCTTACTGAAAACGACCCACTGTCACCACAAAAGCTCAGAGGAGGAGTTTGCTGTACAGGAACATACACCCGGCCACCCCCTCAGAGCCTATTCTTAAAAAAAAGAAAAAAAAAGCACTTTGTGACATCCATGCTTACGTGTTCAAAATATCCAAGACGCGGGCTTGAAGAATAAGATCTTATAGACGAAGGAATTAAAAAAAAATGAAAGATAAAAGGCGTAAGTCGATACTGCTTCTAGACGGTTTGATTAGATTGATTGGCGAATTATCTGGCGTCACAACTACCAGGGTCACTGATCTAGACGGTTTTGTACACGAAGGAATCAAAATGCCAGAGCTTTCTCTTGTACCTGAGTATCGGGAAACAACAGAGCTCTGGATATTGATACTTTTAATTATTTTTTTCAGCCTGAAGAACAGCAAACCATCAGAACAGCATCACGTTATGTCTTCGAAATCACTCCTCCTGTCGTTAATGAGTTCCAATTGTATTACATGCTGATATCAGCAGTTGGATCAAGAATCTATAGTAGATTCACATCAACCGTGCGTTTGATGTCTAGGCCAGTCTCTTACGACGCTCCTGATTGGCTGTTGATAAGCCAGTCACAGGGCTGGAGAGACTGTCTCTATCGAGAGTTCACATGGGTAGGTTCTATGTTCCACCTCTCCTGAGGGATGGAACATAGATCCTACCCATGGGAACTCTCTCGAGAGACTGAGAGTTTCCAGCCCTGTGATTGGCTTATCAACAGCCAATCAGGAGCGTCGTAAGGGACTGGCCTAGACATCAAATGCGCGGTTGATGTGAATCTAGTATAGCTAGCAGCTTTGGAACGTTGATTATTTCTAGTTATATATATATATATAGATATATATATATATTAATATATATATATATATATATATGTATATATGTGTGTGTGTGTGTGTGTGTCATTGCAATAGCTACAATGTCCCATTAACTTCTGGAATTTTTCGTGTTTTTCTTTTTTTTTCTTTTTGGATACGCTTGTCACTACAAAGCCTTAAGATCCAGGTGCAAGAAATATGAAGAAATGCAAGAAATAAGAAGAAATGAACAAAAACAACATCAACAACAACAAAGTAGTTTGTAGGCTTACTCCCGATTAAGTGAAAATACGCTAAGAAGGGATATAGTACGATAGAAAAGGATATAGTACTATAGAAAGCAGACAAGTCCACAAAACATTATATAAGTTTATGCTGAATTTTAACCAACGTAAGGATTTATTTTATATATGAAAGCACTCTACGTCTATTGTGTGCATGCATGTGATGCATTTGCT
>NC_061104.1:43960905-43998405 GCF_015104395.2 Macrobrachium nipponense
GGAAATAGAAACCATGGAGTTCTTGCAAAACCTTGATATAAGTGAAGGACAAGAACTTCATCGACTCCTTTTTTTTTTTTTTTTTTTTTTTTTTTTTTTTTTTTTCCTCGTGGATTTTTGTCTTTGTTTACATTCATCACATTCCATATATTTTCGTGATTCAGTTATACATATATGTATATATATATATATATATATATATATATATATATATATATATATATATATATATATATATATATTGGTCCTGCTCTTGAAACCGCTCAATCCAACTACGAAGGTGTATGGAAGCATCTTGCAAATCCTCGCAACTATTTTCAAAACGAATCCATTCCCCTTCTTCTTGCATATTCGGATCTCTCCCCTCTCTTCCATCTTCCATATTCACTAAAACATTAAAATATTCAACCCCGGCCCCCACCCACACCGCCCCCCCGCGGGGTCGCAGTCACTTTAGGGAGCATCTCTTCGTCAGTATCTTTCATTCAAAGGTCCGTGTGTTTTATTGATTAGCGAGTTTCTCTGTAGTTATTTGCCGAAAAAAAACACACAACAACAACAACAACACATTTATTTAATTCTTGTTCACTTTCCGCCTTTTCTTTTACTGCAAGCTTTCTTTTTCCAATCAATGTTTCAGGTAGATATATATAAGTTAATATATAAATGAAAACACAGGCCGTCCAATTTTTGCCCCCAGTTCTCGCGACATGTCTCTCCCCATAGGAAAATTCATCCCTTCCCCCACCCCCCCCTTTTTAAAGGTGAGTAGGAGTGTCGCATCGCACAAACCCATCAGTCAATAGAAACCGGGAACAAGCGCGCCTCACCCATTCAGCGTTCAACTTCCAGATCCTCATTTCCTTCCTTCCAGACATGTTTTCCTGACATTTTTCCAGTCATTGTGCGGTATGCACTTCGACTGAACTGGGTCATACATACTTTCGCATTGTGACTGGCGGTGTTTATTTCTGGCGTTGTTGTTGTTGTTGTTATTGTTTTGGAGTTCGCCCGTTTGTAGCGTCATGCAGAAATGAGGGCGTGTAGATCACGTTTCTTCGCGGGCGTCAGAGCGTCATGCTCTCGGAACTGGAAAGTAGACCACCGCCGCTATTTGCATATCCGGTGACGCTGTTGCTTATCGGTTATCGGCTCACTCGGTGATTGTGCGTAACTGGTAAAAGTTGGCTAGTGTGTGTCAAGGTATATAGAATGGGTTGGTATGTGTGGGTGTATGAAGGAAGAGATTTTCTCTCGCTTTTCTTGGTCAATTTTCGTCCGTCGTCCTATTTTTTGCAATTGTCTCATAATATATTAATATATAATGTTTTTTCAAGGTTTATTGGCGCATTATATCGCTATTATAATGATAAATAGATGGTTTGTTTTAAATAAAAAGTCGCCGACATGTGTGTGATGGTAGGTACGAACTCAATATTCCTAACACCTCCTCCTGCCGATACTCCTTATTGCTTTAAATCGGTGTAATTTTATTTCTTTGACCAAAATTCCAGTTTTCAACTAAAAGAAAATCCACCACTTTGATCTTGTTTCCTGGGAAAGTAATTGTTCATTTATCAATCGATTTCTCAGAGAATTTTAGCAGATCCAGCTCATTTCTCAATAATCTACGAAAACTCGACTAATAAGGCTATGAGTGAACCACTATATACACCAACGTACACCACAGTCAGTGTACAGTTTCATTTCCGGCCTATCAGTTGACACCCAAATATATAAGTGTGTGTGTGTATACGTCGGTGTATGTGTAAGTATATATATATATATATATATATATATATATATATATATATATATATATATATATATATATATATATATATATATATACATATATGTATTATTTAAAACACATGTAAAAATAAAGTCCGAAAAAGTCAAAATGACTGGCGTAGCACTTTAAGTAGCATTACATTACAGCTGCTTGTAAACAATGAGAACTACCGTAACATTTTTTTTATAGTCTCCCCTAAAGACCCTGAGAGGACTTCATTTATCGTAGTCTTAAGAAGAGGGACTTTTCTTGTTCACTCCCTAAAATATTAGACAGGTGGAACCTTTGAACAATCTCTCTCTCTCTCTCTCTCTCTCTCTCTCTCTCTCTCTCTCTCTCTGGTAACAACTCTTGGGCCGTACATTCCTTACGCGGCTATGGGTTTAAAGGGGCTAAATTTGACTGCATTCCAGCCATAGAATTAAGTTGTTATCGCTGACACGACCACTAATCAACTCTTGCTCAACTCCTGCGAAATGTCTGCCGCCTGTTGCGTAAAGTTTACTCGTAGCACATGCGAGTAGTGCTATATACACACACACACACACACACACACACACACACACACACATATATATATATTATATCTATATATATATATATATATATATATATATAAAGAGATACTTCCGTCTTGACGGTGGCACTATATATTACACCATTCCCCATTATCATCCCTCCGGAGAGGGGAGGGGAAGTCACATGAGCATTTATAGTAGAAGGCGGGAAAGGCTTTTGGTATGTGACGTCATCACTCCTCTGCGGTCTTTGTCGACCGCAGCACGGAGGAAGGAGGATCCCAATCCGCCAGATTTTGTGGGTGTTGGGTTTCAAACCCACTTGGTCTAGTGGTGTTGGGGTTTCAAACCCACTTGGTTTTGTGGTGTTGGGGTTTCCAAACCCACTTGGTCTAGTGGTGTTGGGGTTTCAAACCCACTTGGTCTAGTGGTGTTGGGGTTTCCAAACCTACTTGGTTTTGTGGTGTTGGGGTTTACAAACCCACTTCGTTTTGTGGTGTTGGGGTTTCCAAACCTACTTGAGTTTGTGGTGTTGCTGTCTAGATGGATTGAGATTTATAGCGTTTGAGGCCCGAAAATTTAACCTAAAACTACGTGACATTCAGAACCACGAGGTATTAGGATTCATTCTCAAATGATTTTGTAGCAGTGATTAATGCACCTTATTATTTGCCTTCAAAGACTTGAGCCCGCGTCGTTATATAGCTCAAAAAAATACCTCGATATTCTGAACCAAAATTGGTAGATAAATCCATATAGTTTTCGGGATCTAGAATTCAAACCAAGGTTTTAAGTGTAAATCTTCAATCTCAGAGGATTGAAGCTTGACTTTTACCCTAGGTAGAATTCCAGATCCAGAAAACTATACGATTTTATCCACCAATTTGGGTTCAGTATATCGAGGTATTTTTGAAGCTATATAAAGACTCGGGTGTAAGTCTTTTGAAGGCAAATAATCAAGGGGAATTAGACTCACAGGAGTCTATAGGTGAAAGGATTCAAGCCTTCGTGTTTTTATGGAGCCAGTTAAAGGGAAATTGATCTTTCTGTGGTCGTTTCTTGCTGGCGTAGACTGATGAGGGAACTAGACGCTGAGTAAAACGGAGTTTAAAAGACGCCATGACGAGGCCAGTGGTTTGTTTTTCCAGTGGCATTTGATATGAGGGAATTCAGTTTAAATAAATAGTCACTCGTACTTCGGTATATAACTTTTCTTCTTACGGTTCTGTACCTTACAAGTTAGAATACATTTTGCCTGTGATGAGTTTACAGAGAAATGTGTATCTTGGTAGTCAGTCCACTGTACTGGTACACTTGTTGTTGTTTTTTATTAAGCTGACCTTGTGTCAGCACGGGCTCTTGCTCACCGAGCAGCCCGTAAAAAGGTACACTTACTGTATTGAGAAATACATGGGGCAACTTCTACGGGATACACTGTAGGGGAGCCAATTTCCTCAGATGGGAAAAAGGCAGAAATGGAATTATTTTTGAGCATTTGCATACTGTATGTGCCTGATTGTGAGTAGAATATGTATATGTATATACTAAATATATCTAGTTAGCTGACAAGAGAGAAAAAAACTTGGTACGATGGGAAGGGAAGATATGTACTGAGGGGGAGGGGGGGGAGGGTGCCTTGCTCTAGTAATTGGATTCTGACAAACCACTCCCATGTTTTTATACCAGTCACTGTGGCTCTGTGTGTGTGTGTGCGTGTGTTTATCATGTGGTGCCATTGGTCAGAAGCCGTTGTAATATGAAGCAGGGGAATGAAAAAAAAAGTGGTCCACAAAGGTCTCCTTCTATAATCATTGAATAATTGTCGAAACGCCTTGATAAGTGCAGTGAAAATCCTGACCTTGCTTTGACCTCACTGTAATGACCTTTTTGTTCGCTGTAATAACCTCTGTTATTATTTGTTCCTCCTATTCATTTCCAGCCATTCATTTGCTGGGAGCATTTTTTTTTTTTTTTTGCCGCGCTTTTCTCAGTCTATTGAACACTTTCATTTTCCAGTGGGCGTTCATACTCTTCATCCTACTTCTCTCCTCTCTCTCTCTCTTCCCGAGGCATTGGTATTGGTTTGCGTTATCATTCCGTCAAAATCTGTCAATACCGAATATGAAAACAAACAGTCAATCTCCATTTCCAATTTGGGATTACCATCTCTCTCTCTCTCTCTCTCTCTCTCTCTCTCTATCTCTCTACACATACACACACACACACACACACATAATATATATATATATATATATATATATATATATATATATATATATATATATATATTATGTGTGTGTGTGTGTGTGTGTGTGTGTGTATACGGATCGGAGCCAGTCAAGGTAAATTATCTGAGTGTTTCTCTCTCTCGCTCTCTCTCTCTCTCTCTCTCTCTCTCTCTCTGCCATTGCGCTGTAATTCTATTTGCTTTCGCCCTCTTCCAATGTCATCCTCCTCTGTCGACGGCTAACTGGATTTAATCACGTGAGCGCAGTGTTCTTCTCTCTCATCTCTCTCTCTCTCTCTCGCTTGTGCTAGTCCCATGCAAATGATGGGTTGGCTTGGTGGGGAAGCTCGCTGTAGTTCTTTGGGCCCTGTTATTGATAGCATTCTTTTAATTGTTTTTATATAAAAAGTCATTTCAAAGCAATATTTATAATTGGTAATGTATAAGAAAGATTAGACTTTCTATTATTATTATTATTATTATTATTATTATTATTATTATTAAAACTACTGCTATTATCATTATTATTATTATTATTATTATTATTATTATTATTATTATTATTATTATTATTATTACTTAAAATATGCCTTAAAATGTACAAGCTTGAAAGCATCTATTATTATTGTTTTCATTATAAGAACAACAACAACAACAACAACAACAACAACAATAATAATAATAATAATAATAATAATATAATATAATAATAATATGCCTTGATATGAAACACGCTTACAAAGCATCCACAGATCAGAATATTATCATTTTTGCAAAAACAGACGAAAGAAATCAGAATGATAAGCACGGATGAAACTAGATCAATGGAGCTATATACGACTACTTAAGCCATTGGTTCTCAACCACTTTTTATTATCACGTCACCCTCTAAGGGGTGGTCCTTTCCTCCACGTCCTCCCCCGCCCCCCCCCCCCCCCCCCCTGCATCTATAAGGGTAACATCCCCCCCGTCCCCCCCCCCCCCCCCCCCCCCCCCCCCCCCCCCCCTGGCCCAGATTTAAAGGGTAAACCCTCAAATGGTAAAGGAAAAATGATCCCTCCAAGAAAAAAAAAAAAAGAAAAAAAAAAAGGAAGAAAGAATGTTCCTCACTTTTGTCAAGAGAACAACGAATATATTTTAGAGAGATTTAAACAAAAAAAGTTCCTCACTCTTGTTAAAAGAATAACGAATATAATTAGATATTTTTTTATTGTTCCCTAGGGCTCGCACCCATCCACACCAACACCCCCCCTCCAAACCAACCCCCAACCCCCCCCCCCCTCTCCCCCCCCCCCCCCCCTGGTAATTGGGAACCACTGGATTAAGCCAAAAGAACAGATTCAATCACTTCAAACTCCGCCTGTCAAACGTGCTGGAAATAAATACCGCTGTCATTATCAATGAGAATTCACATATCACATGAGAAGTCACATATCACATGAGAATTCACATAACACATGAGAAGTCACATATCACATGAGAATTCACATGACACATGAGAAGTCACATATCACATGGGAATTCACATATCACATGAGAAGTCACATATCACATAAGAATTCACATAAATCACTGTTTCTTACTGATTCCGACTTCCTCCTGCCCTTACCAGAATACAAGCTTTTCGAAAGAGAGAGAGAGAGAGAGAGAGAGAGAGAGAGAGAGAAATGAAAAGCAGAAAATGGCACTTCCTGTCGGGGAAGAATTTAACGATAATGTCAAGTGTTCGAAAGCGTCTTGTCACAACCGACCTTGTGGGGTTGTCAAATGTTATAGTGTCATGTGTACATAAAAACTACACTTTATTATAGTGTCATGTATTATAAAACTAACCACTTTCTAGGTTTCATTGATTAAAAAACCTACACTTGGCCAACCATATTAACAATGTCTTCCCTTTCATTGATTTAATGCTTCAAGTCTTAGGTTGTCAAATATTATAGTGTCATATGTATAAAGAAGTAAATAATACCCCAATTTTTTTTCGGCGCAATCGAGGTTTCTGTACATCGTATAATCAAGGCCACCGAAAATAGATCTTATCTTTCGATGGTCTCGGTGTAATGCTTTATGAACCGCTGCCCATGAAACTTTGACCAAGGCCTGGCGGTGGCCTGGCCAATATCTTAGCCAGATGATCATGGCTAGGCTAATTTTAACCTGAAATCAAATAAAAACTACTGAGGCTACAGGACTGTAATTTAGTATGTTTGATGATTGGAGGGTGGATGATCAACATACCAATTTGCAGCCCTCTAGCCTCAGTGGTTTTTAAGATCTGGGGGCGGACGGAAAAAGTACGGACGGATAGACAAAGCCACAGCAATAGTTTTCTTTTACAGAAAACTGAAACTGCATCTGCCACCAGAACTCTAACACTACCTTTCCTTTGATTGATTTAATAATTAAAATAATTCAAAAGTTTATATGTTTTTGTTAATTTCGTCCCTTTAATTGAAAAATAAACTGGATTTCCGTTATGTTAAATTATATCTGGCTCAGGATCATATATTCATGAGAATGTTATGTAGAAATATCCTTAAAGACCTTTAGTAAGGAAATAGAAATAAAAAAATTCAACTAACTTTATCGCACTGCATAATGTCACACTGAAAGGCCAAGTACAGTATTTATGCCTCAGCGTGGCGTGTCTTTGCTATCTTTTTTTTTTTTTTACTTTTCCTATTGCTTGCATGCTTTCTGTTCTTTGTGAAATTTGCTTAACTGTTAATTACTTTTTTTTTTGCCTTGTTCAGTATGACCGTGTACCCAGGTTGAGTAATAGTGATGTAATTAGGAACGCATTACATTAATTTCTTAAAGGTCTTTATATTTATTTGCATAAGGAAGGAAGATGGAACATTGAAATGCTTTCTGGTGACTTTTCCAAACAACAGCTACAGTACTTGAATGCCTATAACGAAGAACTAGCAGGTAGAATTACAGAACAAAATCTTTTGCAAAAACTTCTATGATGAAACTCGCGTGAGTCTGACTCGTCTGAGAGAGAGAGAGAGAGAGAGAGAGAGAGAGAGAGAGAGAGAGAGAATCCATAACGGTAATAATTCTTGGTCCAGTTAACAGTTCCTTGGCGGAGTTGTAATGGCAGTCATAATATACCATATTGAAAATTTCTCTGTCTGTCTGTCTGTCTGTCTGTCTCTCTCTCTCTCTCTCTCTCTCTCTCTCAGATACGGTATCAACTTGAATCTTTCCATCTGTCTCGATCCTAAAATCGTTTCCTAGCACACCCCCTCCTTTTTTTTCTTTGACTGAGCATGATTTGATAGCCTATCTGGATGAGAAAGTCAGAAAAGGATAAAAAAAATAAGAGAGAGAGAGAGAGAGAGAGAGAGAGAGAGAGAGAGAGACGTTTCCTTGTAGAACGTCTACTGCATTTTCGTGTTTAACTGACTTTTAAGAAAATGCAAACAATTTTCGTTTATTAATGATAAAAAAAGGAAAAAAATAGAGAAATTAGAGGACGAACTTCCTGGAGGCGAAGAGCAATGATTGATTTCGAGGGGCGGGCCATCGTACCAAAACTCCGTCTAGGGCTTTTTTGGAAGCTGGAAATGTTGGCTTTTTGGGAAGCTGGAAATATTGACTTTTTTTTAAGCTGGAAATGCTGGCTTTTTTGGAAGCTGGAAATGGCCTTTTTGGCCCTTTTTTAAGGCTTTTTTTTAAGCTGGAAATGCTGCTTTTTTTTAGCTGGGAAAATGGCTTTTGGCTTTTGGAAGGGCTTTTTGGAAAATGCTTGGCTTTTTAGGAGCTGAAATCTGGCTAGGGAAGGCTGGAAATGGCTTTTTGGCTTTTTAGGAAGCTGGAAATGCGGGCTTTTTTGGAAGCTGGGAATGCTGGCTTTTTTGGAAGCTAGGAATATTGATTTTTTTGGAAGCTGGAAAAGTTGGCTTTTTTGGAAGCTGGAAATATTCCTTTTTTGGAAGCTGGAAAGTTGGCTTTTTTGGGAGCTGGAATGTTGGCTCTTTTGGAAATTAGAAATGTTTGGAAGCTGGAAATGGCTTTTTGGAAGCTGGAAATATTGGCTTTTTGGAAGCTGGAGATGTTGGCTTTTTGGAAGCTTGGAAATGTTGGCTTTTTTTTTGGAAGCTGGAAATGTTGGGCTTTTTTTGGAAGCTGGGAAATGTTGGCTTTTTTGGAAACTGGAAAATTGTTGGCTTTTTGGAAGCTGGGAAATGTTCTTTTCTTGAAGCTGGGGAATGTTGGCTTTTTGGAAGCTGGAAATGTTGGCTTTTTGGATAGCTGGAAATGTTGCTTTTCTGGAAGCTGGAAATGTTGGCTTTTCTGGAAGCTGGAAAATGTTGGATTTTTCTTTTTGAAGGCCGGAAATGTTGGCTTTTTCTGGAAGCTGGAAATGTTGGCTTTTCTGGAAAGCTGGAAATATTGGCTTTTTTGGAAACTGGGAAATGTGGCTTTTTCTTGAAGCTGGTGTTGGCTTTTTTCTTGGAAGCTGGAATGTTGGCTTTTTCTGGAAAGTGGAAAATGTTGGCTTTTCTGGAAGCTGGAAATGTTGGCTTTTCTGGAAGCTGGAAATATTGGCTTTTTGGAAACTGGAAATGTGGGCTTTTCTTGAAGCTGGAAATGTTGGCTTTTCTGGAAGCTGGAAATGTTGGCTTTTTTGGAAGCTGGAAATGTTGGCTTTTCTTGAAGCTGGAAAATGTTGGGCTTTCTGAAAGCTGGAAAATGTTGCTTTTCTGGAAGCTGGAAATGTTGGGCTTTTCTGGAAGCTGGAAATGTTTGGCTTTTCTGGAAGCTGGGAAGTTGGCTTTTCTGGATGCTGGAAATATTGGCTTTTCTGGAAGCTGGAAATGTTGGCTTTTTTGGAAGCTGGAAATGTTGGTTTTTATGGAAGCTGGAAATAATGGCTTTTTGGAAACTGGAAATGTGGGCTTTTCTTGAAGCTGGAAATGTTAGCTTTTCTGGAAGCTGGAAATTTTAGCTTTTCTGAAAGCTGGAAATATTGGCTTTTTGGAAACTGGAAATGTGGGCTTTTCTTGAAGCTGGATGTTGGCTTTTCTGGGAAGCTGGAAATGTTTGGCTTTTCTGGAAGCTGGAAAAATGTTGGCTTTCTGGAAGCTGGAAATTTTGGCTTTTCTGGAAGCTGGAAATGTTTGGCTTTTAGAAACGGAAATTTGTGGGGCTTTTCTGAAGCTGGAATGTTGGCTTTCTGGAAGATGGAAATGTTGGCTTTTTTGAAGCTGGAAATGTTGGCTTTTCTTGAAGCTGGAAATGTTGGCTTTTCTGAAAGCTGGAAATGTTGGCTTTTCTGGAAGCTGGAAATGTTGGCTTTTCTGGAAGCTGGAAATGTTGTCTTTTTTTGGAAGCTGGGAAAATGTTGGCTTTTATGGAAGCTGGAATATTGGCTTTTTTTGGAAAACTGAAATGTCGGGCTTTTTTGAAGCTTGGAAAGGCTTTCTGGAAGCTGGGGAAAATTTTGGGCTTTTCTGGACGCTGGAAATGGTTTTTGGCTTTTGTGGAAGTGGAAAATTGGCTTTTGTGGAAGCTGGAAATGTTTGGGCTTTTTCTGGAAGCTGGAAATTTTGGCTTTTTTTGGAAGCTGAAATGTTGGCTTTTTGGAAGCTTGAATGTTGGCTTTTCTTGAAGCTAGAAATGTTGGCTTTTCTGGAAGCTGGAAATGTTGGCTTTCTTGAAGCCTGGGAAATGTTGGCTTTTTCTGGAAACTGGGAAATTTTGGGCTTTTCTGGAAAGCTGGAAAAATGTTGGCTTTTTTGGAAGCTGGAAAATGTTGGCTTTTCTGGAAGCTGGAAATTTTGGCTTTTCTGGGGAAAGCTGGAAATGTTGGCTTTTTTGGAAGGCTGAAAATGTTGGCTTTTTGGAAGCTGGAAATGTTGGCTTTTTTGGAAGTCGGAAATGTTTGGCTTTTCTGGAAGGCTGGAAATGTTGGCTTTTTTGGAAGCTGGAAAATGTTGGCTTTTTTGGAAGCTGTAAATGTTGGCCTTTTCTGGAAGGCTGGAAATGTTTGGCTTTTTTTTTTGGAAGCTGGAAAATGTTGGCTTTTCTGTAAGCTGGAAATGTTGGCTTTTCTCAGAAGCTGGAATTGTTGGCTCTTTTGGAAAGCCTGGAAATGTTTGGCTTTTTTGGAAAGCTGGAAAATGATTGGCTTTTCCTGGAAGCTGGAAATTGTTTGGCTTTTATGGAAGCTGGACAAATGTTTTGGTTTTTTTGGAAGGAACTGGATAATGGTTTGGCCTTTCCTGGAAGCTGGAAATATTGGCTTTTGGAAGCTTGGAAAGTTGGCTCGCCTTTTTTGGAAAGCTGGAAAATTGTTTTGGCTTTTTTTGGGAAGCTGTGGGAAAAATGTGGGCCTTTTATTGAAGCTGGAAATGTTGGCCTTTTCTGGAAGCTGGAAAATTGTTGGCTTTTTTTGGAAGCCTGGAAATGTTGGCTTTTTTGGAAGCTAGAAAATGTTGGCTTTCTGGGAAGCTGGAATGTTGGCTTTTTGGAAGCTGGAAATAGTTGGCTTTCTGGAAAGCTGGAAATGTTGGTTTTTTGAAAGCTGGTAAATGTTGGCTTTTTTGGAAGGCTGGGAATTTGGCTTTGGCCTTTTTCTGGGAACTGGAAATGTTGGCTTTACTGAAGGCTGGAAAATGTTGGCTTTTCTGGAAGCTGGAATTTAATTTGGCTTTTCTGGAAGCTGGAAATGTTGGCTTTTTTTTGGAAACTGGAAATGTTGGCTTTTTTGGAAGAACTGGAAATGTTGGGCTTTTTTGGAAGCTGGAATGTTGGCTTTTCTGTAAGCTGGAAATGTTTTGGCTTTTCCTGGAAGCTGGAAATTTTTGGCTTTTTTGGAAGTTGGAAATGTTGGCTTTTCTGGAAGCCTGGAAATGTTGGCTTTTTTCCGGAAGCTGGAAAATGTTGGGCTTTTTGGAAAGCTGGAAATGTTGGCTTTTTTGGAAACTGGAAATGTTTGGCTTTTCTGGAAGCTTGGGAAAGTTTGGCTTTTTTGGCTGGAAGCTGGAAAGGAAATGTTGGCTTTTTGGAAAGCCTGGAAATTGTTTGGCTGGAAGCTGGAAATGTTGGCTAAAATTTTTCTTTTTTGGAAGCTGGAAAATGTTTGGCTTTTTGGAAGCTGGAAAATGTTGGCTTTTTTTGGAAGCTGGAAATGTTGGCTTTTTGGAAGCTGGAAATGTTGGCTTTTTTGGAAGCTGGAAATGTTGGCTTTTTGGAAGCTGGAAATGTTGGCTTTTTTTGGAAGCTGGAAATGTTGGCTTTTTTGGAAGCTGGAAATGTTGGCTTTTTTGGAAGCTGGAAATTTTGGCTTTTTTGGAAGCTGGAAAATGTTGGCTTTTTCTGGAAGCTGAAATGTGGTTTTTTTTGAAAAGCTGGAAAATTTTGGCTTTTTTGGAAAGCTGGAAATGTTGGCTTTTCTGGAAGCTGGAAATGTTGGCTTTTCTTTTTTTGAAGCTGGAAAATTTGGCTTTTTATGGAAGCTTTTTGGATTTTCAAGCTGGAAATGCTGGAAATGGTTGTTTGGCTTTTTGGAAGCTGGAAATGTTGGCTTTTTAAGCTTGAAGCTGGAAAGATGTTTGGCCTTTTTGGCTTTTTTGCCAGCTGGAAAGTTTTTGGTTTTTCTGGAAGCTGGAAATGTTGGCTTTTCTGGAAGCTGGAAATTTTGGCTTTTTTGGAAGCTGGAAATGTTTGGCTTTTTGGAAGCTGGAAATGTTGGCTTTTTTGGAAGCTGGAAATGTTGGCTTTTTTTAGAAGCTGGAAATGTTGGCTTTTCTGGAAGCTGGAAATGTTGGCTTTTTTGGAAGCTAGAAATGTTGGCTTTTGGAATCTGGAAATGTTGGCTTTTTGGAAAGCTGGAAATGTTGGCTTTTCTGGAAGCTGGAAATGTTGGCTTTTTTGGAAGCTGGAAATGTTGGCTTTTTTGGAAGCTGGAAATGTTGGCTTTTTTGGAAGCTGGAAATGTTGGCTTTTTTGGAAGCTGGAAATGTTGGCTTTTTGGAAGCTGGAAATGTTGGCTTTTTTGGAAGCTGGGAATGTTGACTTTTTGGAAGCTGGAAATTTTGGCTTTTTGGAAACTGGAAATGTTGGCTTTTTGGAAGCTGGAAATGTTGGCTTTTTGGAAGCTGGAAATGTTGACTTTTTGGAAGCTGGAAATGTTGGCTTTTGGAAGCTGGAAATGTTGGCTTTTTGGAAGCTGGGAAATGTTGGCTTTTTGGAAGCTGGAAATGTTGACTTTTTGGAAGCTAGAAATGTTGGCTTCTTTTTTTTTGAAGCTGGAAATGTTGACTTTTTGGAAGCTGGAAATGTTGGCTTTTTTGGAAGCTGGAAATGTTGGCTTTTTTGGAAGCTGGAAATGTTGGCTTTTTTGAAGCTGGAAATGTTGGCTTTTTGGAAGCTGGAAATGTTGGCTTTTTTGGAAGCTGGAAATGTTGGCTTTTTGGAAGCTGGAAATGTTGGCTTTTTTGGAAGCTGGAAATGTTGGCTTTTTTTGGAAGCTGGAAATGTTGTTTTTTTAGAAGCTGGAAATGGTTGGCCTTTTTAGAAGCTGGAAATATTGGCTTTTTTTGGAAGCTGGAAATGTTGGCTTTTTTGGAAGCTGGAAATGTTGGCTTTTTTGGAAGCTGGAAATGTTGGTTTTTTGAAAGCTGGAAATGTTGGCTTTTCTTAAAGCTGGAAAATGTTGGCTTTTTTGGAAGCTGGAAATGTTGGCTTTTTTGGAAGCTGGAAATGTTGGCTTTTGGAAGCTGGAAATGTTGGCTTTTCTGGAAGCTGGAAATGTTGGATTTTTTGTAAGCTGGAAATGTTGGCTTTTTTGGAAGCTGGAAATGTTGGCTTTTCTGGAAGCTGGGGAAATGTTGGCTTTTTTGGAAGCTGGAAATGTTGGCTTTTTTTGGAAGCTGGAAATGTTGGCTTTTTGGGAAGCTGGAAATGTTGGCTTTTTTGGAAGCTGGAAATGTTGGCTTTTTTTGGAAGCTGGAAATGTTGGCTTTTTGGAAGCTGGAAATGTTGGCTTTTTTTGGAAGCTGGAAATGTTGGCTTTTTGGAAGCTGGAAATGTTGGCTTTTTGGAAGCTGGAAATGTTGGCTTTTTTGGAAGCCGGAAATGTTGACTTTTTGGAAGATGGAAATGTTGGCTTTTTTGAAGCTGGAAATGTTGACTTTTTGGGAGTTGGAAATGTTGGCTTTTTTGGAAGCTGGAAATGTTGGCTTTTCTGGAAGCTGGAAATGTTGGCTTTTTGGAAGCTGGAAATGTTGGGCTTTTTTGGAAGCTGGAAATGTTGGCTTTTTGGAAGCTGGAAATGTTGGCTTTTTTGGAAGCTGGAAATGTTGGCTTTTTTGGAAGCTGGAAATGTTGGCTTTTTGGAAGCTGGAAATGTTGGCTTTTTGGAAGCTGAAATTTTTGGCTTTTTGAACTGGAAATGTTGGCTTTTTTTTTAAGCTGGAAACGTTGGCTTTTTTGGAAGCTGGAAATTTTTGGCTTTTTTGGAAGCTGGAAATGTTGGCTTTTTGGAAGCTGGAAATGTTTGGCTTTTTGGAAGCTGGAAATGTTGGCTTTTTGGAAGCTGGAAATGTTGGCTTTATTGGAAGCTGGAAATGTTGGCTTTTTGGAAGCTGGAAATGTTGTCTTTTTTGGAAGCTGGAAATGTTGGCTTTTTGGAAGCTGGAAATGTTGACTTTTTGGAAGCTGGAAATGTTGTCTTTTTTGGAAGCTGGAAATGTTGGCTTTTTTGGAAGCTGGAAATGTTGGCTTTTTTGGAAGCTGGAAATGTTGTCTTTTTTTGGAAGCTGGAAATGTTGGCTTTTTTGGAAGCTGGAAATGTTGGCTTTTTGGAAGCTGGAAATGTTGGCTTTTTGGAAGCTGGAAATTTTGGCTTTTTGGAAGCTGGAACTGTTGGCTTTTTGGAAGCTGGAAATGTTGGCTTTTTGGAAGCTGGAAAGGTTGACTTTTTGGAAGCTGGAAAGGTTGACTTTTTGGAAGCTGGAAATGTTGGCTTTTTGGAAGCTGGAAATGTTGTCTTTTTTGGAAGCTGGAAATGTTGTCTTTTTTGGAAGCTGGAAATGTTGACTTTTTGGAAGCTGGAAATGTTGTCTTTTTTGGGAAGCTGGAAATGTTGGCTTTTTTGGAAGCTGGAAATGTTGGCTTTTTTGGAAGCTGGAAATGTTGGCTTTTTGGAAGCTGGAAATGTTGGCTTTTTTGGAAGCTGGAAATTTTGGCTTTTTGGAAGCTGGAAATTTTGGCTTTTTGGAAGCTGGAAATGTTGGCTTTTTGGAAGCTGGAAAGGTTGACTTTTTGGAAGCTGGAAATGTTGGCTTTTTGGAATCTGGAAATGTTGACTTTTTGGAAGCTGGAAATGTTGACTTTTTGGAAGCTGGAAATGTTGGCTTTTTGGAAGCTTGGAAATGTTGGCTTTTTTTTTTTAAGCTGGAAATGTTGACTTTCTTGGAAGCTGGAAATGTTTGACTTTTTGGAAGCTGGAAATGTTGACTTTTTGGAAGCTGGAAATGTTGGCTTTTTGGAAGCCGGAAATGTTGGCTTTTTGGAAGCTGGAAATGTGTTTTTTTGGAAGTTGGAAATGTTGACTTTTGGAAGCTGGAAATGTTTTTTTTTGAAGCTAGAAATGTTGAATTTTTTGGAAGCTGGAAATGTTGGCTTTTTTGGAATCTGGAAATGTTGGCTTTTTGGAAGCTGGAAATGTTGACTTTTCGGAAGCTGGAAATGTTGATTTTTTGGAAGCTGGAAATGTTGACTTTTTGGAATCTGGAAATGTTGACTTTTTGGAAGCTGGAAATGTTGACTTTTTGGAAGCTGGAAATGTTGGCTTTTTGGAAGCTGGAAATGTTGGCTTTTTTTTTTAAGCTGGAAATGTTGACTTTCTTGGAAGCTGGAAATGTTGACTTTTTTGGAAGCTGGAAATGTTGACTTTTTGGAAGCTGGAAATGTTGGCTTTTTGGAAGCTGGAAATGTTGGCTTTTTGGAAGCTGGAAATGTGTTTTTTTGGAAGTTGGAAATGTTGACTTTTGGAAGCTGGAAATGTTTTTTTTTTTTGGAAGCTAGAAATGTTGAATTTTTTGGAAGCTGGAAATGTTGGCTTTTTTGGAATCTGGAAATGTTGGCTTTTTGGAAGCTGGAAATGTTGACTTTTCGGAAGCTGGAAATGTTGATTTTTTGGAAGCTGGAAATGTTGTTTTTTTTAAGCTAGAAAGGTTGGTTTTTTGGAAGCTGGAAATGTTGACTTTTTGGAAGCTGGAAATGTTGATTTTTTGGTAGCTGGAAATGTTGGCTTTTCTGGAAGCTGGAAATGTTGGCTTTACTTGAAGCTGGAAATGTTGGCTTTTCTGGAAGCTGGAAATGTTGGCTTTTCTGGAAGCTGGAAATGTTGGCTTTTTGGAAGCTGGAACTGTTGGTTTTTTTGGAAGCTGGAAACGTTGGCTTTTTTGGAAGCTGGAAATGTTGGCTTTTTGGAACGTGGAAATGGCTTTTTTGGAAGCTGGAAATGTTGGATTTTCGGACGCTGGAAATGTTGATTTTTTGGAAGCTAGAAATGTTGTCTTTTTTGGAAGCTGGAAATGTTGGCTCTTTTGGAAGTTAGAAATGTTTGGTAGCTGGAAATGTTTGCTTTTTGGATGCTGGAAATGTTGGTTTTTTTTTGCAAACTGGAAATGTTGGCATTTCGGGAAGCTGGAAATGTTGGCTTTTTTTTGGAAGCTGGAAATGTTGGCTTTTTGGAAGCTGGAAATGTTGGCTTTTTGGAAGCTGGAAATGTTGGCTTTTTGGAAGCTTTAAATGTTGGCTTTTTTGAAGCCTGAAATGTTGGCTAATTTGGAAGCTGGAAATGTTGTTTTTTTTGGAAGCTGGAAATGTTTGGATTTTATGGAAGCTGGAAATTTTTTTTTTGGAAGCTGGAAATGTTGGCTTTTTTGGAAGCTGGAAATGTTGGCTTTTTCGGAAGCTGGAAATGTTGGCTCTTTTGGAAGCTGGAAATGTTGGCTTTTTGGAAGCTGGAAATGTTGTCTTTTTTGGAAACTGGAAATGTTGACTTTTTTGGAAGCTGGAAATGTTGGCTTTTTGGAAACTGGAAATGTTGGCTTTTCTTGAAGCTGGAAATGTTGGCTTTTCTGGAAGCTGGAAATGTTGGCTTTTTGGAAGCTGGGAATGTTAGCTTCTTGGAAGCTGGAAATGTTCGCTTTTTGGAAACTGGAAATGTTGGCTTTTCTGGAAGCTGGTAATGTTGGCTTTTCCTTGGAAGGGCTGGAAATGTTGGCCTTTTCCTGGAAAGCTGGAAATGTTTGGCTTTTTGGAAAGCTGGAAACTGTTGGGCTTTTTTGGGAGACGAGATCTGGCTTTTTTTGGAAGCTGGAACTGTTTGCTTATTGGAAGCTGGAAATTTTTGGCTTTTTTGGAAGCTGGAAATGTTGGCTTTTTGGAAGCTGGAACTGTTAGCTTTTTGGAAGCTTGGAAATGTGGGTTTTTTGGAAACTGGGAAATGTTTTTTGGCTTTTCTTTTTGGAAGCTGGAAATGTTGGCTTTTGAGCTTGGAAAATGCGGCTGTTTTGGAACTGTTATTAAATGCGGTTTTTTTGGCAAGCTGGAAAATGTTGGGTTTTTATTTTTTGGGAAAGCTGGAAATTTTAAATTTTTTTTGAAAGCCTTTGGAAACTTTTGCTTTTTGGAAGCTGGGAAATGGTTGGCTTTTTGGAAGCTGGGAAATGTTGGCTTTTCTTTTTTGGAAGCAGGAAATGTTGGGCTTTTTTTGGAAGGCTGGAAAATGTTTTTTTTGGGAAACTTTTGGAAATTTGAAGACTTTTTTTGGAATTTTTTTTTGGAAGCTGGAAAATGTTGGCTTTATTTTTTTGGAAACTTGGAAATGTTGGCTTTTCTTTTTTGGAAAGCTGGAAATGTTGGTCTTTTTGGAAGCTGGAAAATGTTGGCTTTTTGGAAGCTGGGTGTTAGCTTCTTGGAAGCTTTGGAAATGTTTGCTTTTGGAAACTGGGAAAATGTGGGCTTTTCTGGCAGCTTTTGGAAATGTTGGCTTTTTTGGGAAGCCTGGAAATGTTGGCTTTTCTGGAAAGCTGGAAATTTTTGGCTTTTTTGGGAAGGCGAAATGGAAAATTTTTTGGCTTTTTTGGAAAGCTGGAAATGTTGGCTTTTTGGAAGGCTGGGAAACTGTTGGGCTTATTGAAGGCTTTTTTGGTAACTGTTGGCTTTTTTTGGAAGCTGGGAAATGTTGGCTTTTGGAGGCTTTTTGGAACTTTTGGCGTATTGGAAGCTGGAATGTTGGTTTTGGTGGAAGCTGGAAAGTATTGGCTTTTTGGAAGCTGGAAAATTTTTGTGCTTGTTTTTTTGGAAAAGGCTTTTTGGAAAATGTTGGCTTTTCCTGGAAGCTTTTTGGGAAACTGTTTTGGCTTTTTGGAAGCCTGGAAACTGTTGGCTTTTTGGAAGCTGGAAACTGTTGGCTTTTTGGAAGGGCTTTTGGGAAATTTAGGCAATTTTGTGGAAAGCTGGAAATTTTTGGCTTTTCTTTTGGAAGCTGAAATGTTGGCTTTTTGGAAGGCCTGGAAAATTTTTTGCTTTTTTGGGAGAAGGTGGAACTGTTGGCTTTTTGGAAAGCTTTTTGGAACTGTTTTGGGCTTTGGAAGCTTGGAAATGTTGGCCCCTTTTGGGAAAGATTTTTTGGAATGTTGGCTTTTTGGAAAGCTGGAAAATTTTGGCTTTTCTTTTTGGAAGCTGGAAAATGTTTTTTGGCTTTTTGGAAGCTTTTTTGGAAATGTTGGCTTTTTTGGAAAGCCTGAAATTTTTGGCTTTTTTGGAAAGCTGGAAATGTTTGGCTTTTTGGACTGAATGTTTTTTTTTGGAAGCTGGAAATGTTGGCTTTTTGGAAGCTGGAAATGTTGGCTTTTTGGAAGATGGAACTGTTGGCTTATTGGAAGCTGGATATTTTTAGCTTTTTTGGAAGCAGGAAATGTTGGCTTTTTGGAAGCTGGAAATGTTGGCTTTTTGGAAGCTGGAAATTTTTGGCTTTTTTGGAAGCTGGAAATGTTGGCTTTTCTGGAAGCTGGAAATGTTGGCTCTTTGGAAGCTGGAAATGTTGGCTTTTTGGAAGCTTTAACTGTTGGCTTTTTGGAAGCTGGAACTGTTGGCTTTTTGGAAGCTGGAAATTGTTGGCTTTTTGGAAGCTGGAACTGTTGGCTTTTTGGAAGCTGGAAATGTTGTCTTTTTGGAAGCTGGAACTGTTGGCTTATTGGAAGCTGGAACTGTTGGCTTTTTGGAAGCTGGAAATGTTGGCTTTTTGGAAGCTGGAAATGTTGGCTTTTTAGAAGCTGGAACTGTTGGCTTTTTGGAAGCTGGAACTGTTGGCTTTTTGGAAGCTGGAAATGTTGGCTTTTTGGAAGCTGGAAATGTTGGCTTTTTGGAAGCTGGAAATGTTGGCTTTTTGGAAGCTGGAACTGTTGGCTTTTTGGAAGCTGGAAATGTTGGCTTTTTGGAAGCTAGAACTGTTGGCTTTTTTGGAACGCTTTTTTGGAAATAAATGTTGGCTTTTTGGAAAGCTGGAAATGTTGGCTTTTTTGGAAGCTGGAAATGTTGGCTTTTGTTTTTGGGAAGCTGGAAACTGTGGCTTTTTTGGGAAGCTTGGAAAATGTTGGCTGGAAGCTGGAAATGTTGGCTTTTTGGAAAAGCTTGGAATGTGGTTTTTTAGGAAAGCTGGAAATGTTTGGCTTTTTGGAAGCTGGAAAATGTTGGCTTTTTGGAAAAGCTGGAAATGGTTGCTTTTTTGGGAAAGGCTGGAAAATGTTGCTTTTTGGAAGCTGGAAATGTTTTTTGGAAGCTGGAAATGTTGCTTTGTTTGAAGTTGGAAATGTTAGGCTTTTTCGGAAGCTGGAAATGTTGGCTCTTTTGGAAGCTAGAAATGTTGGCTTTGGAAGCTGGAAATGTTTGTTTTTTTTTGTAAAATGGAAATGTTGACTTTTTGGAAGCTGGAAATGTTGGCTTTTTGGAAACTGGAAATGTTGGCTTTTCTTGAAGCTGGAAATGTTGGCTTTTCTGGAAGCTGGAAATGTTGGCTTTTAGGAAAGCTGGGAATGTTAGCTTCTGAAGCTTGGAAGCAAAGGTGCTTGTTGGAAACTGAAATTGGGCTTTTCTGGATGCTGGAAATGTTGGCTTTTTTGGAAGCTGGAAATGTTGGCTTTTCTGGAAGCTGGAAATTTTGGCTTTTTTGGAGGCTGGAAATGTGGCTTTTTGGAAGCTGGAAATTTTGGCTTTTGAAGCTGGAAATGTGCTTTTTGGAAGCGGAACTGTTGGCTTATTGCGAAGCTCGATCTGTTGCTTTTTGGAAGCTGGAAATGTGGGCTCTTTTTGGGAAGATGAACTTTTGGCATATTGGAAGCTGGAAATGTTGTTTGTGGAAGCTGGAAGGAAAATGTTGGCTTTTGGAAGCTGGAAATTTTTCGGATTTTTGGAAGCTGGAAATGTGTTGGTTTTTCTTTTTGGAAAAGCTGGAAATGTTGGCTTTTGGAAGGCTTTTTGGAACTGTTCGGCTTTTTGGAAGCGGAAACTGTTTTTGGCTTTTTGGAAAGCCTGGAAATGTTGCTTTTTGGGAAAACTGGGAAATTTTTTGGCTTTCTTGGAAGGGCTTTTTTTGGGAAATGTTGGCTTTGGAAGCTGGAAATTTTTTTTGCTTTTTGGAAGGTGGAACTGTTGGTTTTTTGGAAGCTGGAACTGTTGGGTTTTTTGGAAGCTGGAATGTTGGCTTTTTGGGAAGCTGGAAATGTTTTTTTGGCTTTTTTTGGAAGTTCTGGAAATTTTTGGCTTTTTCTGGAACTGGAAATGTTGGCTTTTTGGAAGTTTCTGGGAATTTTTAACTGTTTGGCTTTTTGGAAAAGTTTTTCTGGAAAAAATTTTTGGCTTTTTTTTGGAAGCTGGAAAATGGTTTTTGGCTTTTTGGAAGGGCTTTTTGGAAATGAAATTGTTTGCTTTTATGAAGCTGGAAATTTTTTAAGGCTTTTTTTGGAAGCAGGAAATGTTGGCTTTTTGGAAAAGCTGGAAAATGTTGGTTTTGGAAGCTGGAAATTTTTGGCTTTTTTTGGGGAAGCTGGAAATGTTGGCTTTTCTGGAAGCTGGAAAATGTGGCTTTTTGGAACTGGAATGTTGGCTTTTGGAAGGCTTTTTAAAACTGGTTGGCCTTTTTGGGAAGCTGAAACCTTGTTGGCTTTTTTGGAAAAGCTTTTTTTGGAAAAACTGTTGGCTTTTTGGAAGCTGGAACTGGTTTGGCTTTTTGGAAGCTGGAAATTTTGGGTTTTTTGTCTTTTTGGGAAGGCTTTTTTGGAATGGTTGCTTTTTGGAAGCTGGAAAAAATGTTGGCTTTTTTGAAGCTGGAACTGTTGGCTTTTTTGGAAGCTGGAACTGTTGGCTTTTTGGAAGCTGGAAATGTTGCTTTTTTTGGAAAGCTGGAAATTGGCTTTTTGGCTTTTTGGAAAAGCTGGAAATTGTTTGCTTTTTGGCAAGGCTTTTGGGAAAATGTTGGCCTTTTTTTAAGGAAGCTGGAAACTGTTGGCAAATTTTGGGAAGCTGAAATGTTTTTTTGGCTTTTTGGGAAGCTTTTTGGGAACTCGTTGGCCCCCCCCTTTTTTGGAAGCTGGAAACTTGTTGGGCTTTTTGGAAGCTGGAACTGTTGGCTTTTAGAAGCTGGAACTGTTTGGCTTTTTTGGAAGCTGGAAATGTGGCTTTTTGAAGCTGGAAATGTTGCTTTTTGGAAGCTTTTGGAAATGTTGGCTTTTTTGGAAGCCTGGAACTGTTGGCTTTTGGAAGCTGGAAATGTTGGCTTTTTGGAAGCTGGAAAATGTTGGCTTTTTTGGAAGCTGGGAAAATGTTGGCTTTTTGGAAGCTGGAAACTGTTGGCTTTTGGAAGCTGGAAATGTTTGGCAAATTTTTGGAAGCTGGAACTGTTTGGCCTTTTTTTGGAAGCTGGAACTGTTTGGCTTTTTTGGAAGCTGGAAATGTTGTCTTTTTTGGAAAAGCTGGAAATTTGTTTTGGGCTTTTTTTGGAAACTGGAAATGTTTGGCTTTTTAGAAGCTGGAAATGTTGGCTTTTTGGAAGCTGGAACTGTTTGGCTTTTTGGAAGCTGGAAAATGTTGGCTTTTTTTGAAAGCTGGAAATGCTGGCTTTTTGGAAGCGGAAAATGTTGGCTTTTTTGGGAAGCAGGAAATGGTTTGGCTTTTTTGGAAGCTGGAAATGTTTTGGCTTTGGAAGCTGGAAACTTGGTTGGCTTTTTTGGAAGCTGGAAAATGTGCTTTTTGGAAGCTTGGAAATGTTTTGGCTTTTTGGAAGCTGGAACTGTTTGGGCTTATTGGAAGCTAAACTGTTTGCTTTTTGGAAGCTGGAAATGTGGCTTTTTTTGGAAGCTGGAACGTTGGTTTTTGTGGAAGCTGGAAATGTTGGCTTATTTTGGAAAAGAACTGGGAAATTTTTGGCTTTTTTTGGAAGCTGGAAAATGTTTGGCTTTTCTGGAAGCTGGAAACTGTTGGCTTTTTGGAAGCTGGAACTGTTGGCTTTTTTGGAAGCGGGAAAATGTTTGGCTTTTTCGGAAGCTGGAAATTTTTGGCTTTTCTGGAAGCTGGAAATGTTGGCTTTTTGGGAAGCTGGAAAATGTTGGCTTTTTTTGGAAAGCTGGAAAAAAAAAAAAAAAATGTTGGCTTTTTGGAAAGCTGGAAATGTTTCCTGCTTTTTGGAAGCTGGAACTGGTTGGCTTTTTTGGAAGCTGAAATGTTGGCTTTTTGGAAGCTGGAAATGTTGGCTTTTTGGAAGCTGGAAATTTTTGGCTCTTCTGTAAAGTGGGAACTTTGCTTTATTGGGAAAAAGCTGGAATTTTTGGCTTTTTTTTTGGAAAGCTGGAAATGTTGGCTTTTTCTGGAAGCTGGAAATGTTTTTGGCTTTTGAAGCTGGAATGTTGGCTTTTTGGAAGCTGGAAATGTTGGCTTTTTTTGGAAAGCTGCAACTGTTGGCTTATTGGAAGCTGGAAAATTTTTGGCTTTTTTGAAGCTGGGCAAATGTTGGCTTTTTTTTTTCTTCTGGAAAAGTGGAAGTGTTGGCTTTTTTCTGGAAGCTGAAATGTTTGGCTTTTTGGAAGCTGGAAATTTTTGGCATTTTTGGAAGCTGGAAAGTGTTTGGCTTTTCTGGAAGCTGGAAATGTTGGCTTTTTTGGAATCTGGAAATGTTGGCTTTTTGGAAGCGTTTAACTGTTGGCTTATTGGAAGCTGGAAATTTTTGGCTTTTTTGGAAGCTGGAAATTGGTTTTTTGCTTTTTGGAAGGCTTTTGGAAGGTGTTGGCTTTTTTGGAAGGCTGGAAAATTTGGTTGGAAGCTTTTTGGAAAATTTTTGCTGGAAGCTGGGAAATGCTTTTTTGGAAGCTTGGAAAGGTTGGCTTTTTGGAAGGCTGGAAATGGTTTTTGGCTTTTTTGAAGCTGGAAACTGGTGCTTATTTTTGGAAGCTGGAAATTTTTGGTTTTTGGAAGCTGGAAATTGTTGGCTTTTTGGAAGCTTGGAAATTTTTGGCTTTTTTGGAAGCTGGAAATGTTTTTTTTTTTTTTTTTGGAAGCTGGAAATTTGGCCATTTTTGAAGCTGGAAGTGTTGGCTTTTTTGGAAAAGCTTGGAAATTGGTTTTTGGGCCTTTTTGGAAACTTTTTGGAAACTGTTGGCTTAATTGGAAGTGGCAAATTTTTGTTTTGGAAGCTTTTTTGAATGTTGGCTTGGGAACGGAACTTTTTGTTGGCTATTTTTGAAAGCTGGAAATTTTTGGCTTTTTTGGAAGCTGGAAACTGTTGGCTTTTTTTTTTGGAAAGCTGGAAATTTTTTGTTGCCTTTTTTTTGGAAAAGCTGCAAATTTGTGGAAGCTGGAAATGTTTTGTTTTTTTTTTAAAGCTGGAAATGTTGGATTTTTGAAAGCTGGAAATGCTGGCTTTTTTGGAGGCTGGAAATGTTGTCTTTTCTGGAAGCTGGAAATGTTGGCTTTTTGGAAGTTGGAACTGTTGGCTTTATCGAAGCTGGAAATGTTTCTTTTCGAAGCTGGAAATGTTGGCTTTTCTGGAAGCTGGAAATGTTGGGCTTTTTCGAAGCGAAATGTTGGCTTTTTGGAGGCTGGAAATGTTTATTTTGGAAGCTGGAAATGTTGGCTCGAAGCAGGAAATGTTGGCTTTCTGGAAGCTGAAATGCTGGCTTTTCTGGAATTCTGGAAATGTTGGCTTCTTCGGAGCTGGATATCTTGCAGGCCGTACATCTTTCTTAATTCAGGCCCAAAACAAAGTAAAGCTTACGAAGTTAGCGAATTCCTGGTGTCTGTTTTAAGCTTGGGAAGTTGATGAGGTCAAAATGTTAGTTCTAAGTTATGAACTGAATGAACTGATGGCATTTCGAAGCTCTGAATGTAATGGGTGGTTGGTGTTTCCTCTATGCTTCTATGGTTGTAAGTTTATTGCATTTTAGTCAGGTTGTCAATGGAATTACTCGAGGGTCTTTGCAGCGTCTCTTCGGCCCTAGCTGCAACCCCTATCACTCCTTTTACCATACCTCCGTTCATACTGTCTTCCTTCCATCTTACTTTCCACCCTCTCCTAACAATTGTTTCAACGTTACTTTCATCGCTGAATGACCTAACAGGTCCCGGTGCTTGGCCTCTGGCCTAAATTTTGGCCGGTCCATAACTCCATTTTTATGAGGAGGAGGCGGGTTGGGGGTGGGTGGTGGTGGGTTGGGGGGGGGGGGGGGGGGGAGTAATGCAGACATCTGAATACTCCCGCCACCAATTACACACACTAGCAAGCATGTATAAAGAAATTATGTCTGATAAATTTGTAAAGTAACTAAGTCTACGGGCATAACCAGCCCCGTTTCACGGGCAGAACCAGCTCTGTTTCAGGGATTCCCTTCTCACCTCCATCCCCTTCAGAAGGGAGGGGGAGAGTTAGAATGAAACCCCATTACAAACCATCTTAAGGGTAACCACTATAACCCTGCCAAGTTTCATGTCCATCAGACCAGCCATTTGGCCATGATTAAATGACAGACGGACGCTCATTATAGTAAGATTTACTTTGAAACATTTTCCTCCCTGAGATTCATTCCCTGGAAGTATCATCAGATCATGAGACTGAGTGACCTAAGGTTACTTTTATCTTGCCTGATATCTAACCTGAGGTCCGATGAATCTTGCGATTAGATGTCAATCACGTTGATAAGGCTATCTTTTAGGGCCAGTGGTGATTTAGTTGGCCATTCTGGTAGATTCTTGGAGTGGAGTGAATTTCATTCATTCATTGCTATCAGAATTTTTCGTGTTCACTCTTTTGTTTTTTTATGCTAAATTTGTGGTTCTTTTTTTTAACATGGGTGCCATAGCTGTTGGCCAAAAACTGCTATAATTAAGTCGATAAGAGCACTCATTATCTGATAGACCGTATTGGATAATCTTTTCACTTCTACATGAATTCTGTGAGTTGTTCCAATTAACTGTGGCTTACTGTATATATATATATATATACTTATATTCAACTAAAACTAGTTATATTCTGGAATAATTTTGTATATCCCCCAATCACCACCATCCTGAGTGGAACCCACTGCAGCTGACTTAGTACCTGATACATCATTCTCAAGTCAACAGACGCCAATATCGTTTGGTTTAAATACATTTCCAGTGCCCGCGTTGTCAATACATAAAGGAATATAAATAAGAAATAAGGTTAAATAAATAAATACAAATCGAACGTAGACTTCTGCCTGTAGGTGCAGAACCACGTAACATGACTGACGGAAGTCTCCCAGCGCCAAACGAAGGCGTCTGTCTATTTCGTCACCAAAAAATTATTATTATTATTATTTTCTCAGCAAATGTTTTCCCCCTCCAAGTCTTGCGTCACACGACACTGGGGCGGAAATGACTTATTAGAGAAATGAAAGAGTGGGGAAATGGAGGAGGAGGAGGAGGAGGAGGAGAGGAGATGGTGGTGAGAGGTTCGATAAACAATTTTCGCAATTGCTCTTCTAACCTCCCAAGGCATCCGCTTTCCCTACATGTATAGGGAAATTGTCCCCCTGAGCGTATAGGGGAAATTCTTTATTGCGTGTTCCCCAGAATTTCTGGGGAAGACCCTAATGGCGATGGGTGTATAGCCTGAAATAATCAAGAATGTAAATTTTTTTCTTTTATTTATTTATTTATTTTTTTGCCGAGAACATATCTATCATTTTGAACTGAGCAGCCTGACATGTCATCATTTTTATTTTATTTCATTAATTTTTTTGCAAGTTTGCAAGCATAGTTGTTACACATATTGCTGAAGGTGCCGGGTGTAGCCTCTAAAATATTCACCATTATAAATTCAGTTCTGTGTGTGGTTTTTTTTTCTTTTTAATGCGAACACATTTATTTTTATTTATTTTGCAAGCAGAATAGTTTTTACACAAATTGCTTCTAAAAAAATGGTTTAAATTCTAAGACATCCGAATCTTGGTGCCATCAGTTAACACCGATGCGAATTGGTATATCGTAGATGATATTCAATCAATTTCCCATGACGAATCTAGCGGGAACCAGACTCCTGTTTGGTTGTCCTTTAGTCAAGTTTTAACCAGACGAAGATTTGAGGAAGTCCTATTTCCGCAGGCAATCTAAAAAAGAAAAAAAAAGTCGTGTTAAAATGGACTAAATAAATATGGACTCCCCCAAAACTTTGATCAGACAAGGCCACGCCTAATGAGTGGTAAGAGGAATTAAGCTCTGGGGGTAGGGGGGCTAGGGAGGGGTGTGAATGGAGGGGAGAGAGAGAGAGAGAGAGAGGGAGAGAGCCAAGCGTGATAAACGAGGGCGAAGAATATAACCGCAGAACCATAGGTAATATGACGAGGCGATGATCGTCCGTCGACGGCCTTCGTCGGATTAGCGGATCAGACACCGTGTCGCGGTCAAAAGAGAGACCTCAAGTTTTGGCGTTGGGGAAGGGGGCGTGTCGGGATCTCTCTCTCTCTCTCTCTCTCTACCTTGAAGGGCGCGCTCGCCGCCATAACACGAGGATCGAGGTCCGCTTTGGAGAAAATTGTGAAAAAGTTATAATTCTTCTTTCGTTTTGCCTATATTGGAAGAACACCGAGTGTTATGCAATATTACGGGCTGCTCTATGAGCAAGAGCCCGTGCTGGCAAAAGGCCAGCTCAATCAAAAGCAACAATTGGGAAAAACTCTCTATCGCGAGAGTATATATATAATGTTCTAAGCGGTCCACAATAAGAAAAAATGTTGAGAGTTCGTGTATAATTTAAAAACACTTTACAAAGCTTTCGAACCCTTCCCTGGGTTCATCTTCAGTCCAAGATGATCCCAGGGAAGGCTTCGAAAGCTTTGTAAAGTGTTTTTAAACTATACACGAATTCTCAACATTTTTTGTTATTGTGAACCGCTTAAAACAAAAACAACAATGTTATGCAATGGACAGTTTCAGTTCACCAGCTTATAATTGGTATACGGAAGATCTTCGAGCTGAACACAAGGACTGTTTAACGTCATAGTCCGACCCAATTTATACCTCCACATAAAAGGGCAGCGTTTTGGGGTCGTTGGTGAGTTGGCCTGATATTCTGCAAAGTATACTTTAGTATTCTGTTGACCTTGCATGTATCCATTACGCTGATGAACTTCGAAGGTAGGTCCTTCTGGGCCGCATCAATCCAAGTACAATAAACCGTCAGGGTTGATTAAAATTGGCCGATATAATCTTAACCTCGAGGCATCGGAATAAAAAGACGAATGTACCGGAACAAGTTCTTATAGAGGATACCGAAAGATCAGCTCGTCGTCAAAATGCTTAGGATGCCTTGATGTTTTACCACAGTAGCTCGGATCGCAATAAAAAGTAAACCTTTCATGAGCAAGGAGGCTCGCTCATTAGCGCGTCCATTTCACGTGTACGGTTAACCACAGCAAGGTTTAGAACAGCCTTGCTGTATGTATGTGAGGCTTCGTTGTATCACACTGCTAAAGGCGGTCCTCGTGTGTGTGTGTGTGTGTTTTAGAGCTGAAAATCAGATGCCTATAAATGATAGTTTATGTTGCATATTATGAGGAGTCTTTGTGAACACAGATTAGGATGTTACTGAAAATTCAAAAGACAGAACAAGCAATAGCATCCTGATCGTTGAATCTTTCTCTCTCTCCGTTTATATATATATATATATATATATATATATATATATATATATATATATATGTGTGTGTGTGTGTGTGTGTATGTATAAACTGAATCAAGAAAGTTTGGAACGTGATAAATCCATAAATAAAGGTATAAGCCACGAGGGAAAAATAAACAACGGAGTTTCTGCATGATCTTTCGACGTTCAGCGTCCTGGTGAGTAAAGGACGTTGAACGTCGAAAGGTCTTGAAGAAACTCCGTTGTTTATTTTTCCTTCGTGGCTTATACCTTTATATATTATATATATATATATATATATATATATATATATATATATATATATTATAATATACATATATATATACTATTATATATATAATATATATATATATATATGTATGTCTGCGTTTGTGCATATAATGCATACAAAATATACAGCATTAACAAATATGTATTACTGTCGCAGTATAAAGTTTGTTCATATTCGGTCATAACTGAGCTGTCTCACGAACGCAAAACGGAGAAAGAACTTGTCTCTGAGGTTAAAACACAAATAAACTATTTTCCTGAGCTTGGAGAAATAACTGGCAATGGTTCGAAGCCACTTCTTCGATAATCTACCACCGCAGTCAGCATAAATATGGAGAAAATGTATGAAAAATATGGATAGAAAAGTAAAGCTCTTTTTAATTCTAGTGTTACCTGCGGACCCATACCGTAAAAAATACAACCTTAGAGTGGTACGTATCGTCCCGATGCTCGGACAAAGGCTTTCATTCTGCTTAACTTATATACTGTAAGTTAGTGGTTAATTGTATCTTAGTTGGTCACCTAGCAACGGGACCTACAGCTTATTGTGGGATCCGAACCACATCACATCGAGAAATGAATTTCTAATCACCAGAAATAAATTCCTCTGATTCCAAGCTGGCGGTGGCGGGAAGCGAACTCGGGTTACCAGTAGTGAGAGCAGAGAGGTTAGCCCAGGCTGAACGACGGCAATTCTAAAGTGCGTTTTTCATACTAGTAGAAATATAGAGCAGACGGATGAAAGAGAATATGAACGGAGGTGCAGTGAAAGGAATGAACGGGGTTGCAGCTAAGGGCCAAACGAACGCTGCAAAGAACCTAAAGTAATGCCTACAGTGTTCCGCATGGGGTCCCCTGACGGCACTAACCCACTACGTTATATAATATTGGTGGCATCAATAGCTTTTTGTTTTGTTTTGTTTTTCCTATTTCCAGAAGGTTGTTCTGTTGGCCCCCTTTACTTTTTCAAATTTCATTCTATCTGTTGTACTCCAAACATATACAGGCTATACAAGCGCATCGGGTGTTCCGAGTTTAATTCACTTTCATTTATGTCCACACTACATCCAACAATAAACAAATATCAGACCGGTTGCGTTAGTTTAAAATTTCGGTCGTAGGCCTTTGACGCATATCCCCATTAACCTGACCATGGACATACAGGGTGTCCATAATGTCCCTGTACCATTACAACTATTTATTGCTCAGAATGGTACTGGGACTTTATGACACGTAGAATTGGTATAATAGTTATTTCGGTTACAAAATTTGACTTCAAAGCGTGTCACCACTTGGGTTTAAACTGTATCCATCAACTACTTCATCTTTATAATCATCGCTTTAAAAAATCCACAGTTGTATACAGACGATCATTTGTAATTATATATATCAACAGAACCTTCCGCGCTGTTTTCCAACGTGTCTCTTCAGCTATAAAATGAAATATTAAAATGAGTCAGGAAGTAAATCGAGCATTAGCGAAAACATGCTGAAAGTGAACAGTGTAAATAGTCAAAAGGGCAATTCAAATGTTTCGCTATGTTATGGGTGAATTGCCGTCTTGATAATGATATTAAAACACTCGGTTCCAATCCTGAATGATCAAGCTCCAAAGAATCCTCCAGATCTTGGAAAACCTTTCCTCGACAACCTATAAGTCATGATGATAGGTTAAGCCAGCCTTAAGAGCCCGTGCCAGCATAAGGCTCGCTTAATCTATCATCATCATCATCATAACCCATAGGTTGTCGAGAGGTTTTCCAAGATCTGGAGAATTATTTGGAGATTGAGGTTTTCCATAGCTGGCTCTGAGAGAGAGAGAGAGAGAGAGATGGGAAGTGCATATCCCAGCCCGGGTATAACTAAGGGTTAAGGGTTGTTGATGGGAAAGATATGGAAAGGGTCTCAAAGAAGTTCGGGAAATAAAATCAATGTACAGAAGACCGGCGTCAATGACCACTGCTGTTGAATGGAATTGAATATTGAATTTAGCCCAAAGGCCAAGCACGGGGACCCTTGAGGTCATTCAGCGCTGAAATGGAAACTGGCAGTGAAGGGTTTGAAAGGTGTAATAGTAGGAAAACCTCGAAGCAGTTGCACTATGAATCAAGTGTTAGGAGAGGGTGGAAAGTCAGATGAAGAAGGAGAATACGAACGGAGGTACAGTAAAAGGAATGGAAGGGGTTGCAGCTAGGGGCCTAAGGAAGGCACGCTGCAAAGAACCTTGAGTAATGCCTGCAGTGCACCGCATGAGGTCCACTGACGGCGCTACCCCCGCCTACGGGGTATACCACTGCTGTTTCACTACAGAAACCAATCAATTTAAACAAGAGCGAAGACAGCACTCAAAGTACTTTCATCATCGCCAAGAGCCCGCTTAATTATTCATGCCGAGGTGTATAGACACAAAAGCAGCGAGCGGATACAAAAGGGGCGGCCACTGACTGCTGTAGTTTTTGTTTGGGAGGCCAAAGACGTTACGTCATCCGAGGAAGCCTTCATAATTTAGAGTGGCTGTCAGGGTGCAAAGTCTTGCTGGAATGTCATAATCGATACTTTCGCTGAGGCCTTTTGCTTATCGAGGCTGATGGCTGTTTTATTAAGTGCATTTCACTCCTCTATTGTTTATGGATCGCAGGTTATGTTTTGCCTAAGTTTAGAGAATATATATATATATATATATATATATACATATATATATATATATATATATATGTGTGTGTGTGTGTGTGTGTTTGTAAATATTTATGTATTTATAGAGAGAGAGAGAGAGAGAGAGAGAGAGAGAGAGAGAGAGAGAGAGAGAGAGATTCCATGGGCGTTTGTCCTCAATAAACTTGTCGTCCATTCATACATTAGTACATACTACATAACTATATGAATCGCCTCCATGTTTTCAGAGCGTCCATCTACTGATATTGTAGAGAAATCTAGCAGTTTTTATCATCGCCGACATTTCCACATCCTAAACCGAGACAACACCAGTGGCTTCTCAACTCGAGCTGATAATCACGAGAGATATCTATTATTATCATAATTTCTTCCGCGAGAGAGCAAGAATGTATATCAGGAAGGTCATATAGCTATGGTAGATTCACATCAACCGTGCATTTGATGTCTAGACCAGTCCCTTAAGATGCTCTTGATTGGCTGTTGATAAGCCAATCAAAGGGCTGGAAACTCTCAGTCTCTCGAGAGAGTTCACAGGGGTAGGATCTGTGTTCCATCTCTCCTGAGGAAAGCATCTTTCAAAAGTATCCCTCTAGAGAGGTGGAACACGCATCCTGCCTATGTGAACTCTCGAGACAGAGACTGAGAGTTCCCAGCCCTGTGATTGGCTTATCAACAGCCAATCAGGAGCGTCGTAACGGACTGGCCTAGACATCAAATGCACGGTTGATGTGAATCTACTTTATAGTCTGCTAGAAAAGCGTCTGCTGCTGCTGCCTCGGCGTGAAGCGGATTAGATCGTCTATTATAGCGTCAGCCTAGGGGATCCCTTCTGAAGGAGCAAGAAGACGAACAAAAGCGCAGACGATAGCGTGTTGAATCCTTTCTCCCGCGATGCTTTCGTGGCGCGAGGCGCGAAATCGTCCGTCGTCTTGTTGTGTTAATCTTGAAATCGTAGCAGGTGGAGCAACGAGGACTGGGCACTGCCGAAGGAGGAGACGAGAGTCTTGTCTGGAGGCGGCAGGGATGAATTGGGTATACAGAGGGATAAGGGTTGGTAGAAGGGGGGTTGTGGGGTAGGGGGGCCAAGGAGCGATGTAAAACGGTTACGTAAGGTCCGTGTCGGCTTGGGCTGTGGAGTGTGGAAGTTCCGACGCCACCCACCCACCTTCCCAGTCCCATATAACCCGTCCCCCCTCCCTCCCCGATCTATACCACCCCACTACTGTCTACCACGACAACCGTTCCAAACCTAACCCCCCCAACCCCCCCCCCCCCACAACCATATACGCCCCTCGGATACCCATCACGACAATGCCTTTATACAGGGTGTCCATAAAGTCCCAGTACCACTCTGAGCAATAAATACTTGTAATGGCACTGGGACTTTATGGACACCCTGTACTACCTCCCTCCTATTTCTCTCAGATCCTATTCCCCCAGCTTCCTCTCACCAAAAAAGTCCAATAAAACTCCTATTCAAATGAAACGCTCCCATACTGTCTCGTTTTAGCCTCCCAAGTCATAAACAAACGAAGGGAAGACCAGTTTCATATTCCATAGTATACGAAACGGCGCCATAGTTCAGTGGAAGTTCCTAACAGTCCTGAAAGGATTAGCATATCGTCTGCGAGAATGGAAACCACGTTTGTTGTCTTTGCTATTCTAACGCGGAGTTTAATTTCAATACACTGGCATTCTATTAGAACTGAATGTATAGAATTCAGGCCAAAGGCCAAGCACTGGGACCTATGAGGTCGTTCTGCGCTGAAACGGAAATTGACTATAATAGGTTTGAAAAGTGTAACGGGAGGAAAACCTCAAAGCAGTTGCACTATGAATCAATTGTTAGGAGAGGGTGGACAGTAAGATGGAAGAAAGAGAATATGAAAGGAGGTACAGTAAAAGGAACGAAAGGGAGGCACCTCATCTGACTGCACTAACTCCCTACGGATGACATTCTGTTAATACGAGTAGTTGTGATACTAGAATCGCCTTTCTTGTTACGTAGCTACAGAGGGTTGAAACGGGGAGCACTGTCATATCGTAGTGGCATATCTCTTATTGTTTCATTCTGGGCCTGACGAATAAGAAAAATGGGAGTTTTCCACGTTTAGGTAGTGAATGGTCAATCGGTTCTACTCCAGGGAAGCACGAAATTAACCTTCTGAAAAGACGAGAGGATTCAGATGAAGACAGAGGAATCAAGGACAAGTTTCCCCTTCATCGTCTATTTTCTATTTTCTTTATCTGATTATCTGCGTCGATTAGACTCATGAATGACTGTACAGTCGTTAAAGATTCTTCAACCCAAAGAAAAAGTAATCACGGATACAATAGGCACTGGAAAACTGACTGGCAATTTTTTGACAACTGTATCATATTTTCTTATACAAGATTTACATTAATCGTTTATAATATTTTAGACATACAACGTAAAAACTGTCTGAGACAGACGATGACGAATGAGGTGATGCTCTTCCAGAGATTTTCTTTCCCCTCTAATGTCTCTGCCAACGAAATGCTGATGTCGGTGAGTGATCTGGAGAGAACAATAATTATTTAGCCAAATTCCTTCAGGGACAAACCGTTTTTTGTTTGGACACACTCGTCGCCTCAGGACCCTTCAGCTTAATTACCTGAGAACTGGCGTTCAATCATTTCAGATTTCATGATAGAGTCCCATTACTCTTAAAGGTCGAGGTGTTCGTAGATGAGGTAATCAACTGCGCCGTTGAATCAAGAGTTGCTTGCAGTCCTCGGCGAGATGACGTAAGCACAGCCTCCAGTAGATGACTTTCTTGTGATCATTTGCGTGTGGTCTTCAGCGAGGCAAGCTTTTGCGAGGTGCAGTTCTTAGTGAATTTCAACTTCTTTGACTAAAGGTCCGGGTAACATCATTATCAACAAGAATTCGAAGGGGGTTAGTTCCGTCAGTAAAACTCACATATTGCACTGTAAGCATTACTTAAGGGTTTTTGCAGCGTGCCTTCGGCCCCTATAGTTGCAACCCCGTTCATTTCTTAAAACGTAACTCCGTTCGTATTCCCTTTTTCCCACCTAACTTTCCACCCTCTTCTAACAATTGTTTCACAGTGCAACTGCTTTGAGGTTTTCTTCCTGTTACTCCTTTAGAAATTTTTTACTCTTTCTCCCTTTCAGCACTGAATGACCTCATAGGTCCCTGTGCTTGGCTTAAATTCTATATTCTATTCTATTTATTATTATATTCAAGATAACGATCTTGCCGTTGCAACCAAGGCTCCCGCTTTTATTTATTTATTTATTTTTTTTAGGGAGAAGGGGCCAAGTAAAGCACCTCAAATTAATGCCATTTTAACCACAACACTACCCAGGTCACCCATCAAACAAAAATTCAAGCGCCTCAGTGGCGTGGTTGGTTTGGTGTTGGCTTCTCACCTCGGTGGTCGCGGGTTCGATTCTCGGCCATTCCATTGAGGAGTGAGAAATGTGTATTTCTGGTGATAGAAGTTCACTCTCGATGTGGTTCGGAAGTCACTAAGTAAAGCCGTTGGTCCCGTTGCTGAATAACCACTGGTTCCATGCAACGTAAAAACACCATACAAACAAACAAACAAAATTCAGTAACTGTTCATTCAGTACGCTACTTTAGGACTGGCTTTACAAGGCATTTCAAATTTAGTGAAATCTTCATGAAGGACTGCTCTTCAGAACTGCTGCGTCCTGGCAATGAAAAAAGCTCACCAAACCTAAAATCACAGAAAACTTGGGGTTGACTTGAAGAATGACCAGCTCTGAAGCATTATTTCCAAAACCTGCCTACATCAAAAATTGTACGCAGACTTTTTAAGTAGGTCATTTCGAATCGTAGCGCAGAAATATCTCCAGGACTCTATCGGATGTTATCCTAAATATCACCCGTCCTCTTGAATATGGGTTTTATTACCTCGCCGTTTAAGGTTTATCTTATTAACAGCTTTATTTCGCACACAAGAGATTTTCCTTCACTGATGTTCCATCCATGCAATCAAATTGTGAGTTTGTAAGAACTCCAGAACGTCTGTCAAAAGGGATTTTTCACTGATGAAGAAAGATACTGCTAAGTCACGGGACCTTAAGAGTTTTATTACAAGAAACTGCTCAGTCACTTGACCTCAAAAGTTTCATTATATCTCCTTTGTTGATAATAAAGACAGACGTTAGTTCTCCCCCATTTTAAATATAAAAATGTTAGACTGTTGATATAGCAAGAGAATGTACCGTGATGAGATTCGCCGAGAACGGCATTCTTGCACGAATGTTTGATTAACTAAGCAGATCATAGAAGAAGTGGTTAAGGTTTATCTCTCATGCAGATGTCATTGCTATTATCGTTGTCAAGTAGCTCTTTAGATAGAATTGACCAGTTTTCCAAACTGTTCTTTTGCCAAGCTAGAGTATGCATACGTATATATATATATATATATATATATATATATATATATATATATATATATATATATATATAAAGGACGTTGAGTCGAAAGATCTTGTAGCTACTCCAGTGTTTCACTTTCCTTCGTGAATTACACCTTTATTTATTCATTTATCACGTTCCAAACTTTCGTGATTCAGTTATACTACATACATACATACATACATACATATATATATATATATATATATATATATATATATATATATATATATATATATATAATATACGTATATACAAACTGTATCTGTCTGTGTGAGTCATTTGCTTGCATTAAAAACTGATGTACTTTTGTCTTCTCTGAGGTGTGTCGTCTTCGGGCCAGTGCTTATACGTAGTATATGACTTGAACGACAAGCTCCCTTTATCACCATTTTTCGAGTTAACAGAAACAGGAATCTTTGTCAAGTAAATCTATTCAAAGAGCCAATTCTCGTTCTGCATCGCACCATTCTTCGTTGACCACCACGATTCAACCCACTGAAGTCACCCCCTTCCCCCCTCAAAAAATGAGGTCATTCCCCCTCCCCCTCAAAAAATGGGGTGATGAAGGGGTAGCGTTTAAGGAGGGATTACGGTTACAGCTACAGTTTAATGATGGTGAATGTAACAGTCGGTAGCCTAGACCGATGACTGGCTAATTGTACGATATTGAATTAACGGGTTCCAAGTAATTTGTTCGACAGTGTCATTACTCGTAGTGATTGCTGAGTGAGTTAAAAGGCTACTGGAAAGGTGTGACCTTAGTATCCAGGAAGATGACGCAATGCGTGTAAGGGGCAATTCATACTGCTGATGAGCTTTCTGCTTAATTGTATGAGCAGCTAAGGATTTGGACATTCTTATCACGGTTCATCTGCCATTCAGCAATTGTGTATGAATGTTTCAGTGACCATTGTCTCGGTTTTTCTCCTCTCTCTGCACGTCGTGTTAAAACAGGATACGTCTCAAATACAAAAGGCCCATTAAAACACTCTGGTTTAAAGCTCAATTATAAAGAGCCCATTAAAACGTTGGTAATATAGACCTTGGCTTTAAACCAGAGTGTTTTAATGGGCCTTATATACTTGAGTAACATATACACATACATACACACACATGTATGTATGTATGTACTATCTCAAGTATAAAAGGCCCATTAAAACACTCTGGCTTAAAGCTAAGGACTATATTACCAGAGTGTTCTAATGGGCCTTTTATACTTGAGACGTATTCTGTTTTAACAGAAGAATTTATTTGCATATTATATATATATATATATATATATATATATATATATATATATATATAGAGAGAGAGAGAGAGAGAGAGAGAGAGAGAGAGAGAGAGAGAGAGAGAGAGAGAGAGACTATTTCTCTAGCCTTTTTAAAAGACACAATGGATAAATGGCCCGAGAGAGTATTTCCTGTCATCGTCCTTGGTTCCAAGGCAGGAATTTATTTCTTTTGAAGTTAGTTTTCGGTGGTTTCAGATTCTCAGTAACGCCTGATCCCCCAGGCTATAAGCGTGTCGTCATACTCTCTGCGTTATAAGCATTTGTCGTTATTTATGCGTCTCGCTGAGGTCGTTGTATAATAATGACTACGTATTATTATTATTCCAATATCAAGGAATTTTTTTTTTTCCAGTCTTGATTCCAGCAACTGGAGACAGAATTTCCTCTCTTGTATAATCAGGTTTCCTTTGCTCGTCTGTTTTTCGTGCTAAGTGCTGGGGGAGGAGGAGGAGGAGGAATGAAGGGGTAGGGGAGGTGGGAGAGGAGGAGGAATGAAGGGGGAGAGGAGGAGGAGGTGGGAGAGGAGGAATGAAGGGGTAGGGGAGGTGGGAGAATAGGAGGAGGAATGAAGGGGTAGGGGAGGTAGGAGGAGGAGGAATGAAGGGGTAGGGGAGGTAGGAGGAGGAGAAGGAATGAAAGGATAGGGGAGGAGGAGGAGGAGGAAGAGGTTGGAGAGGAGGAATGAAGGGGTAGGGGAGGTAGGAGGAGGAATGAAGGGGTAGGGGAGGTAGGAAGAGGAGGAGGAATGAAGGGATAGGGGAGGAAGAGGTGGGAGAGGAGGAATGAAGGGGTAGGGGAGGTAGGAGGAGGAGGAGGAGGAATGAAGGGGTTGGGGAGGTGGGCGGGGAGGAGGAGGAGGAACGAATGGGTAGGGGAGGTAGGAGAGCAGGAATGAAAGGGTAGGGAAGGTAAGAGAGGAGGAATGAAGGGGTAGGGGAGGTGAGAGAGGAGCAGGGAAGGGGTTGGGGAATATGTGATGACAAGGAGACTGGAAAAAAAAAAAAGTAAAAAAGCACAAGAGTTTCCCGGATGTAAACGGGGCGCTTTCTCCGCTGTGCTCTGCATCGGCAGATGGCTCTCGCGGT
>NC_061104.1:44003405-44013405 GCF_015104395.2 Macrobrachium nipponense
TCTTAGAACAGGATGTTGATAATTTATTTATTAGAATGAAAATGTAAAATATAAATAATGTGTATGTGAAACAGTACAGAAAAATTATTTCTATTAAAATATAACGTATTCATTTTCATCTTCGATGGTGAAACAAGGCGCGATCTGACCGTAGATTTTAGCACATTTTAATTTAATTGGTGTACTGAATTTAGGCTATGTTTCTGTTCGATTATTTTTTGTCTCCAATTATAACTGAGAATATATAAACGCGCTTAATTTGTGTCCTTTCTATTTGATCATTGTTAATACTCATTGTATGAGTAATAATTAACGACACCACTTCGCTTTAAGTTAGGAATATAAAGTGTACGACTTATGAGAGGAAAATCCTGCAAGCGTCCCAAGTAAGCTGGAGGTCGGATCACGCCTCGTTTCTATACTGCATACAGAAAAAATTTAAATAAACATATGTCATGATATAGAGTTTCTTTTACTTGTTTTGGATTGATTAGTCACAGACGTTGAGGGTAACAAGTTGTTCAGATTCAGCACAATGTCTTTGCGAATGGGGATTTCATTATGTCATATTTACACTGACTCAGTAATATGCTGCGTTGGAGATGACAAATCATCCACTAAGATATTGCTTCGAGCAATTCAAATTAAATGTTGCATCAGGTAATTCAGTATAATCTTGTCGCTAGAAAATGGTTCAGCTTAATGTGAATTTGAAAGAGACTCTTGTACTCTTTCTTATGGTCATTATTTAGACTTTATTTAATAAGAAGAAATGCATTCAGGTAGTGCCATTGCTACGAAAATCTTTTAATAAAAAGAATGCATTGCTACGAAAATCATGTTTCCAGTGCAGTTGTGAAGAATTAACTTTATGCATTGCATAAAATCATTCTATTGATGCTGCCATTCTCTTGAACAAAACTATTATTATTATTATTATTATTATTATTATTATTATTATTATTATTATTATTATTATTATTATTATTATGATTATTATTATTATTTATTATTAATTAATTAGATTATTATTAGGATTATTATTATTATTGGAATATGACTCCAGGTAAAACGGATTTAAATGAATAAAAGGTTCGCACATGGAATGCAGAACGAACTGGTATGCAAATTGAAGAAATGCATTGAAATTGACAGGTATGTTATAAAGCATGTGAAATATCTCTCAGAGAGAGAGAGAGAGAGAGAGAGAGAGAGAGAGAGAGCCACACAAGATTCCATGGCTTAAACAAAACCAGTAATTGACAACTTCGATGAATGTTGCAACGAGGCCAAACCTCTCTCCCAAACGCATCGGACCGTAAGAAGACAACAGCGGTTGTTCCGCTCTCTCTCTCTCTCTCTCTCTCTCTCGAGCGAATGCTTTAGAGAGCTTGCCCCGAGAAGAAAAACTCTTTATTTAGGGTTTGCGTATTTATTGTAGTTTCTGGAAGTTCGACTTTCAAAGTGAAAATAAAACATCTTTCATTTTGAACCTAATAATTTGGATTGATAAATAATAATAATAATAATAATAATAATAATAATAATAATAATAATAATAACAATAATAATAATAATAATAATAATAATAATAATAATAATAATCCCACTATAAATACCACCTAGTAGAATTGGAGTACTGTGATAGACCATAAATAATAATAATAATTATAGCATTATTATTATTATTATTATTATTATTATTATTATTATTATTATTATATTATTATTATTATTATTATTATTATCGGGAGCAAAGTAAGAGATTTTTATTTATTTTTAATATATAATAATAATAATAATAATAATATAATTCATAGGTAGAAGCATCAACCTGAGGGAGTGATAGAAAAACGATCAGGCAAAGATCCTCTGGGACTATGGTATCAGGACGGATAGGGTGATACGTGCAAACAGACCAGACGTGACGTTGATTGACAAAGTCAAGAAGAAAGTATCACTCATTGATGTCGCAATACCATGGGACACCAGAGTGTTGAGAAAGAGAGGGAAAAAATGGATAAGTATCAAGATCTGAAAATAGAAATAAGAAGGATATGGGATATGCCAGTGGAAATCCTACCCATAATCATAGGAGCACTAAGCACGATCCCAAGATCCCTGAAAAGAAATCTAGAAAAACTAGAGGCTGAAGTAGCTCCAGGACTCATGCAGAAGAGTGTGATCCTAGAAACGGCGCACATAGTTAGAAAAGTGTTGGGCTCCTAAGGAGGCAGGATGCAACCCTGAACCCCACACTATAAATACCACCCAGTCGAATTGGAGGACTGTGGTAAAGCAAAAAAAATAATAAATAAATAAAAAATAATAATAATAATGATAATAATAATAATAATACTGGGTACGTCAATAAAACAAACCTCTGCTATCACTACCTAGCAACAGAGAGAGAGAGAGAGAGAGAGGAGAGAGTCGTCTGACTCTTGCTCTCTCTTTTTCCGTCCGAAGTCGTCTCTCTCCCGGCGGCATCACCTTGACTGAACTTTCTAAAAAAGAAAGTTTTGATGCCCCCTAATGAGAAACTTGACTTTGCTCTTCGCTTTTATTTCCCCTTTTTCTTATTTTCCTCTTACGATGTCATTTGTTACCTCTGGACTTTTCTTTATTCTAATTTTTGTTGTTTTATGGATGACTCTATTCATATTGTTCGACTTTTTTTCTTTTTTTTACGATATCATTTGAAATATTATCGCTTCTTTTTTCATTCAATTTTTTTGTGGTTTTTTCTTTCTTTCTCCTCTTACGATGTCATCTGTTACCTGCTGACTTTTTTTTTTTTATTCTATTCTAATTTTGTTTTATGGATGACTCTATTTATATTGTTCGACTTTTTTTTCGTTTGTTTACGATGTCATTTGATATATTATCCCTTCTTTTTTTTATTCCATTTTTTTCTTACTTTCCTCTTACGATGTCATTTGTTACCTTTGGACTTTTCTTTATTCTAATTTTTGTTGTTTTATGGATGACTCTATTTATATTGTTCGACTTTTTTCCTTTTTTTTACGATATCATTTGATATATTATCGCTTCTTTTTTCGTTCTATTTTTTGTGGTTTTTTCTTTCTTTCTCCTCTTACGATGTCATCTGTTAACTGCTGACTTTTTTTTTTTTTTTTATTCTATTCTAATTTTTGTTTTTTTTTTTTTCGTTTGTTTACAATGTCATTTGTTATCTTATCGCTTCTTTTTTCATGCCATTTTTTTGTCGACGGCTATATTCAATTATATTGTATATAATAAGATAAGAATTCTCCAAGCTTACCGTAGCGGCAACTGTCATTTTTTGACGGAACTCTTAAACCTCTTTCATTCCTTTACGCAATTTTATTTCTGATCTGTTTATTTATTTTTTTTATTTTCCAGCATATGCATATTTCAGTAAATGATTATTAAACAGCTCTTGCCTATCATTAATTATCCAGCTCTTATCTATCATCAACTTTTGGTGGGGTTGTTCTATATGAATAGGGTTCATCTACTGAATAATAATAATAATAATAATATAATAATAATAATAATAATAATAATAATAATGATAATAATAATAATAATAATAATAATAATAATAATATTGATAATTAAAAGCGACAGTAGTGTTAAAAATATATTTTTACAATGCTAAAAATACTGATATTTTTTAGCATTGTACAAAAATATATTTTAACACTACTGTCGCTTTTAATTGTCAACATTATAACCTCGTTACGGAGGTTCCTTCGTTCAATAATAATAATAATAATAATAATAATAATAATAATAATAATAATAATAATAATAATAATAATAATAATAATAATGGAGCCTGTGCAAGAAACATCAGCTATCTTGCAGTAATAAGTGGTACGAGCACCAACCTCAGGGAGTGATAGAAAACGATCAGGCAAAGATCCTCTGGGACTATGGTATCAGAACGGATAGGGTGATACGTGCAAACAGACCAGACGTGACGTTGATTGACAAAGTCAAGAAGAAAGTATCACTCATTGATGTCGCAATACCATGGGACACCAGAGTTGAAGAAAGAGAGGGGGAAAAAATGGATAAGTATCAAGATCTGAAAATAGAAATAAGAAGGATATGGGATATGCCGGTGGAAATCGTACCCATAATCATAGGAGCACTAGGCACGATCCCAAGATCCCTGAAAAGGAATCTAGAAAAACTAGAGGCTGAAGTAGCTCCAGGACTCATGCAGAGAGTGATGACCTGGAAACGGCACACATAGTAAGAACAAAGTGAATGACTCCCTAAGGATGGCCTACGGATTGCAAACCCCGGAACCCCAACCCCACCTATCAAATAACCACCCCAGTCGAATTGGCAGGAGCTGTGATAGAGCAAAAAAAAAAAATAATAATAATAATAATAATAATAATTAATGGATAAGTATAAAGACCTGAAAAAAGAAATAAGAAGGATATCGGATATGCCAGTGGAAATTGTACCCATAATCATAGGAACACTAGGCACGATCCCAATATCCTTGAAAAGGAATCTAGAAAAACTAGAGGCTGAAGTAGCTCCAGAACTCATGCAGAAGAGTGTAATCCTAGAAACGGCGCACATAGTAAGGAATGCGATGGACTCCTAAGGAGGCAGGATGCAACCCGGAACCCCACACTATAAATACCACCCAATCGAATTGGAGGACTGTGATAGACAAAAAAATAAAAAATAAATGAATAAATAAATAAATAAATAAAATGAAAAAAATAAAATAATAATAATAACTATGTAAATGTTCGGTATGTGGAGAGATATCCAGTCAGATATGAATGGATGTGTACTACTGTGGGTGGTAATGGAAATAAATAAGATTACAAAATAAATGAATGAATAAATAAATAATTAGATAAATAAATAAATAAATAAACATGCTTTTATCTCGTGTTTATCTTCTTCCATGCGTTCTTTTATAAGCCCTCGATGGCATATATGCTTAATCTAGCATTCGTAACCACGAGTTAATCCGAAGGTTAATATTTCGGTATCTCCAACGACGAAAGTTACCGCAGGAATTTCTCGCGTGATAACATTCCGACCCATTACCGGCCTAACGCTTGTGGTCAACAACGGATTTTACGTCATTAGCGATACTTCCGGCCTTTCAGACGAATGACGGAAATTCCCGCAATACAAATGTCGTTTAATTATAACTGTATCACTAAACTTTAGCTGATTAAATTTTTTGTTTAATTATTTTTTGTCTGTTATCTTGCAAAGAGCTTGTGGTGACTATTTGTCATCTACTATCAGTAAAATTGCCTGCAATCTATCTCTCTTTGGCAATTATTATTATTATTATTATTATTATTATTATTATTATTATTATTATTATTATTATTATTATTATTATTATCCAAAAGATGGACCTTATTCATAAGGAAAGAGCCTGTTACATCTCTTTGGCAATTATTATTATTATATTTTATTATAGACTATATTATTATTATTATTATTATTATTATTATTATTATTATCCAAAAGATGGACCTTATTCATATGGAAAGAGCCTGTTACATCTCTTTGGTTATTATTATTATTATTATTATTATTATTATCCAAAAGATGAACCCTCTTCATATAGAACGAGTCCACAGGGACCCACTGACTTGAAATTCAAGATTCCAAGGAATGCAGTGTTCATTTGAAAGTAAAACAGAATGCAACGGGAAATACAGAAAGATCAGTTATTAGAATAAAAAAAATAAAAATTAATCAATACATATGTAAGAAATATAAATGAATTATTAAAATAAAAAGAGAATCGCTTTAGGATAGTAATGCATTTCATCTCCACCTGAAGTCCTGATATACCATTTGCCCAACATCCTCAGAAGTGAGGCTGCTTCCACAGTCCAACGGTGTGAGGAATGAAGGAATCGTGTGCGGACAAACAACGAGCTAGATTATCGGATTTTTTCACCTTTTAAGAAACATGTTACTCAAGATATTGTTTGTTTGTTTGAGTATGGTGTTTTTACGTCGCATGAAACCAGTGGTTATTCAGCAACGGGACCAACGGCTTTTGACGTGACTTCCGAACCACGTCGAGAGTGAACTTCTATCACCAGAAATACACATCTCTCACTCCTCAGTGGAATGCCGGAGAATCGAACTCGCGGCCACCGAGGTGGTAGTCCAAGACCAAACCGACCACGCCGCTGAGGCGCTTCTCAAGATGTTCATAATATATTTAGAGACTGACCGTATCTTGCTCTACATGCCAGTGATCCTTGTCATTATATGTACAAATGCAGTACAGGAAATCGTAATCCGCACTTTACTGATAAATGGATGAATATGAGGCCTGTATCACTGTTTCAAACTTGACAGAGACTTGTGTCCTTTACAAGATACTGAAGCTATTGACTATGAAATCAAAGCCACAAAACTTCAGTACCACGATCGTCATTCAGTTTAACGAATTTTGAACTTCAGTATATAGACTCCTTTTTTTTTCTTTTTTTTTTTTTTTACGTAACTTGACAATCCCGGGACCCCTTTTCAGCTTGGAAACAAGTTTTTATTTTTATTTCTTATTTTTTTTATTATTCTTTTTAACCAGAGTAAACTCCTCATTTAAATGTCCCCACCAATGCAGAAGTTGGTGGCATATCAGACATTGCGTTGCAATTTTTTATAAGTTTTTCTTGAGTTTATTTCATGAGAAATATTGCTGAACTGGAAAACAATTGTACAGTGATTATGACTCTTTAATGGAATGGAACGAGATATAAAGTTCAGGCCAAAGGCCAGGCACTGGGACCTTTGAGGTCATTCAGCGCTCGAAAGGAAATTGAGAGTAGGTAGGTTCAAAAGGTGTAACAGGAGGAAAACTTCTCAGTTGCACTATGAAATAATCGGTAGGAGAGGGTGGAAAATCAGATGGAAGCAATGTAATATGAATGGAGGTACAGTAAAAGGGACGAAAGGGGGTTGCAGCTAGGGGCCAAAGGCACCCTGCAAACAACCTTTAGTAATGCCTACAGTTCATCGTGTGAGGTGCACTGATGGCAATAGTCCCCTTACGGCGATGACTCTTTAATGGCCAAATATAGAAGACGCCATCTGTGTCTTGAAAATGGTGAATTATCAGGGGAGACAGGACTAGTATTATATGACTGAGCTTCCTGAGTTATATACTGTTAAGGGCAGTTGTTTAAGTGTTGTGGAATGTGACTCAAGAACGCTCGAAGACTAAAAGCATTCTGGTGTTCCCGAAAGGGCAATTTCGACCTGCTTGAATGCCAATGACCAAACCGGAACTTTCTAAAAAAAAAATAAGAAAAAAAAACAGAAATGCTCGAATCTTCATATTGATTGATAAGCGAATCTTACTTCAAAATTTGTACCTATATCTGAACAGTTTCTCACAAAAAAAGTGGATCAGCGATTAAATAAAACAGCCAGGCCATCAAAATTATACAAATAGGAAAGAAAATACCGATTAAAGACCTTGAATGAAACGTGTAGTAAGTAAGGTCAGGAAGGGCCTTTGATGGTCAGTGCTGATCAAGTTAACTACTGATTATTTCTTCTGCAGATTCTCCCGCCAGAAGTTATGAATTGATAGTCACAACCTGCATAGAACATTCGCTATTTCCTTGACTTGAATGAATCACCCAGAGCTCACGATGATTTAGAATAACGTCCATTACATAACATCAAGTTAATATGGCGTTGGGCAGTGAAGACTGGGTAAGTTAGCAAGACGAGGACAACCAAAGGGCAGTGAATTACGTTGTACTGTCATTACGCCCCTCACATGAGAGAGAGAGAGAGAGAGAATACTGTAACTCCTTTAAGACACCTGAATGTGTAAAGTTATTTGAACTCAGTTACGACGCCACCCGCTGGTGGCCTCCTGTCTGGGAACATAAGCAGAAGAATGACGTGCAAAATGGGATTTGATCTCCCCTCGTTTCAGCAAGTGGGCCATTTACCAGAGGATCTGAGGGCACGTCTTTTACCACATTAGTGTCTTCTGTATGTTTGGTGTCACGGGAACAATACGAATCACTCAAAATGGGAACATAACATCCCTGCTAGCGCGAGTAAAATTAAAATAAGATGGGATAAACGTGAAAGAAAACATGTTCCTACAGACGTAGTCTTTTCATATAAGATATTGCGATTTACTGGTGTCCATGGACTGGCATTTCAACAGCTGTGGTCAGTCAAAAGCTTTCTTCGGCGTCAATGCAGAGAATAAGTAGGGAGAGAAAGAAAAAAAAATGCTCGGACGGCGAAGAGACAAGAGGTAGGCCCCAGCTTCAAGTAAACTGCCTTGATTCTAGCTTCAGCTGCGTTGAGCAAGGTCTTGAAAGAGGCCGGCACCTCGGACTCCCATAGGCCCTTCTTCCCTCCCTCCCTACCTACCTACCTACCTACCTTACCCGGTACCCCGAACTCTTGAGCGAGCGGCGGCAGCAGCAGCAGCAGCGTTGGGGCATTTGCATATCGAGGGCTCGCCAGATAAAAAGCGATTACTCAGATACGTCAAACACCAAGGGAGCAAGTCACTAACCTTGTGCTACGATCACGTAGAGTAAGGGAGAGAACGTGAGAGACAGTGAGAGAGAGAGAGAAGGAAGGAAGGAGAGAGAGAGAGGAGAGCTTCGAGATTCTCATCCGAAGAGTGAGAGAAGTGGCGGGAGAAAGAGAATATCAGTGTACAGTTAGCGCCAGTCAAGGAATAAAGTAGGCAGCCGTTCGGCGCAGCGTCCGGCGGACGAAGGATACGCGGATGGACGGACATTTTTTTGTGATCGCTGTGAAGCGGTGGCCTGTTGGGAGGAGGGGTGGGTAGGGAAGGTGAGGGCTTGGTAGAAATTATCGTCGAGGAGAGGGGAGGGGGAGTGAGGGGGGAATGATGAGAACGAATGGCGCCAACTGAGGGATTTTTGTCTCACGCAGTGTTTCGGTGTCGTAAAAAGGGGAAAGAGGCCTCGTGAGAAATAATCGAAATGTCGATTCGCGTGTTCGCTGTGATGTGGTGACGACATCAGAGTACTACGCTGTCGTTATACTGTGCCAGTGTCAGGTGATTTTAGTGGACGACGAGATCGTAAAGTTGCTTCGTATTAACGGCGTGCTGTCGTAATATTGTAACGTTGCTTCGTATTAACGACATGCTGTGTGATGCGGAAATCTCTGTGGATGTGAAAGAAACCACGTTACATTCTGACAGATATTTATTGTTATTTATTGTTTGGTGATATAACCATTCATCTATCTGGGTTTTCAGGATTTTAACCAACGAGAAAAAGTTTAGTCCAAGTGTCATAGTACCAACAGTGCCGTTTTCTTCTTCAACTGCTGATAACGGTACCCAGCGATAAAATGCTGATTGTGAAACGATAGTAATAAAAAAATATATATAATAAAATCTAGGAAAAAAAAAATCACGCCATCCTGTCGATGAGCCTGTAAAGAAGACGTTAAAAGCAAGACTTTATTTGTCAACATATTCGGTCCCAAGGGAGGAAGTTGATGACGAAGGGCCAGAACGCTTTATCCTGTTTATACCTAATCGCATCGAGCTGCTGTTGGTATGACGCACCTAAGGAGAAATGACCTTGAGGTGAGTTCGGCATTTCACGAAAGGCCTGGGCATCTCTCTCTCTCTCTCTCTCTCTCTCTCTCTCTCTCTCTCTCTCTCTCTGACGATACCTAACACCTTCCTCCTCCTCCCTTTATTTTTTTCTTTTCCAGAGGGTAAAGAAACTACGTTTCTTCTCGTACTTATTTGTTATTTACTTCACGTCAGTTACTATTATCCCTCTTTTCTTTCCATCATTATTAATATTAATATTATTATCATCACAATAGTAATAGTAGTAATAAGTATCTATTTCACTTTATCGTGATTTGCTGGTGTAGTAGTTGTCTTGGTCTCTTCTTGTTCTTCTTTGCATTATCATTATTTGGATTGAAGATGAACCCATGGGGAAGGGTTCGAAAGCTTTTTTAT
>NC_061104.1:44018405-44028405 GCF_015104395.2 Macrobrachium nipponense
CGGACACTTTGTTCATGGCTCTCAAGTTGGCCTGAGACGAGTGGAATGGTCGACATGATTTTTTTGAAAGGTAATGGACGTCAAAACATCCGGTCAAGATGGATTCTCAGCGGCGTGGTTGGTATGGTATTAACGCCCCACTTCGGTGGTCGCGGGTTCGATTCTCGGCCATTCCATTGAGGAGTGAGAGATGTGTATTTCTGGTGATAGAAGTTCACTCTCGACTTGGTTCGGAAGTCACGTAAAGCCGTTGGTCCCGTTGCTGAATAACCACTGGTTCCATGCAACGTAAAAGCACCATACAAACAAACAAACAAAAGATGGATTCACTGCAGATGATTTTGGCTGAAAATTAAATGACGCCTTATAACTAGAATGTTTCGCGGATTATAAAATGAGGCAACAGAGCCTGATGACCAGCAGCCAAGTGGGAGCAAAGGTCACTAAGAAATGCGACCTTCCTGTGTGTAGTAACTACAGAGGCATCGCACTTACGCCGGTTTTGATAAAGAAAATTCAGTATGCATATTTCCAACAGTCTGGATACAAAAGCTTGATAAAAAAAAACTTAAAGATAAGCTGATTTTAGAAAAGGCAGGGGTTACAAAAACCAAGTATATTTGTATTAAGCTGCACTGTGCCGCAGAATAAAGATATTATAATCCCTTTTTATTGGTTTGTGTTAATGACGAAAAAGGATTTGACAGCGTCCCCAGACCAAAATTATGGCGTCACTAATGTATTTACATTAAACATTTAAAGGCAATTTAATCCTCTATAAATTGAGTAGATGCTAAGGCAATGTTAATAGGTTCTCGTCATGTGAATCTACAATACACAGTGGGGTGATACAAGGGGATGGTAAATCACCTATGCTGTTTGCCCTTCTCTTGGGTTTTATATTAGAAATTATCACTAATTACTAAAAAGATAAACCCTATTCATATGGAACAAGCCCACCAAACGGGCCACTGACTTGAAATTCAAGCTTCCAGAGGATATGGTGCTCATTAGGATAGCAGGACGGAGTTCGAAGTGATGCCATAAGGGAGACTATACGGAAGTTCCTCCTCGTGTGGATAAGACAACGATGAAGGGGAAACAGAAACGGCCTGGAATTGAGCTTCGCAACACCCGCAGATAAACAGGATTTGATATGTCAACTGGAGCGGCTCCTATGGGCACCATATGAGTTGAAAGACCCTGACTCACTTCGATAACTGTGATACAGAAGGTTGGAGACGAGTGGGTTGACAAAGTATAAAAAAGACATAAGTCTCAGATTGACTTGCACAGGAACAGAGGCCCTTTGCATTGCACGCCGTGTGTACATATACATACATACATATATCTATAAATATGAACAAAGTTACAGCAGGGAAGGAAAGAGTGAAATGATGAGATGCTAATTAGTACTTTCGTATTATTATCAAGACATGGTCACGGCATAAGACGAAAGTACTACTTGGCAACTTATCGTTTCACTCTTTCCTTCGTGGCTGTAACTTTGTTCGTAAAATCATCAGGTTTTTACCCTTTCGTGATTTAACATCAAACATGTATATATACTATATATATATATATATATATATATATATATATATATATACATATATATATATTATATATATACTATATTATATATATATATAATAAATATATATTATATATATATATATATATATATTATATTATATATAATATACATACACACAAATATTGGAGCTACAGCTCTCCAAATCATACTTGTAGGCGTCCAGCATAGGCATTCGATACAATTGAAGGCTTATTGCTAATGCCGACGTTTCACAACTACATTGTTGCATCTTCCTGGCTGAAATACAGCGAGTTAACGCTTATTTATTATTCATAAAAACATTTATCATAACATATAACTAAAACCACTAGAGTATTATCTTATTTACAAGGGTAAGCATATATATATGTAATATATATATATATATATATATATATATATATATATATATATGATATATATATATATATATATATAAAGATATATGCCACGAAGGAAAAATAAACGAAGGAGGATCTGCGAGACCTTTCGACGTTAAACGTCTGCTTAGTAAAGGACGTTTAACGTCGAAAGGCTCGCAGATCCTCCTTCTTTTATTTTTCCTTCGCGGCATTTTTCCTTCGCGGCATATATCTTTATTTCATGGATTTATCACGTTCCTAACTTTCGTGATTCAGTTATACATATATAGAATATATAGATATATATATATATTATATATATATATATGTGTGTGTGTGTGTGTGTGTATATATATAGATATGCATACATGTAGTGTATATATACACACATCCATATAAATATGTACAAACACAGGAACGAACTGGTTGGACGCAGCAGCGGGATGTCCCTTGCAGCAACAAGAGCGTTTGCACCGCCCAGGAAAATATCTCTGGTGGTTCTCTCTAGACAGTCCAAAGGAAATCCATAAAGAAGGCGGTCAGACAGCAATGCCGGCTAGGAACATCAAGTGAAAATTGCAGCCGACGACGCAGCGGAGAACCAAGGACAAAGGAACGTTTGGAAGCGAAGGAGAAGAGGAAGAGGAGGAGAGGCAAGGAAAGGAGAAAACGATTGTGTGTTGTGTGTGAGTAGGAGCGAAGGAGAAGAGGAAGAGGAGGAGAGGCAAGGAAAGGAGAAAACGATTGTGTGTGTGTGAGAGAGAGAGAGAGAGAGAGCCCTGATGACTGGGGCATGGCAACAAAAGTTAGAGGGGAGGACGTCGGGAGATAAAAGGACCGGAAGAATAAGAAAGAATAAAAATGGAAGAGATAATAATGTGCAGAATAGCAATGTCTCTTGTTCTGGATGAGCTGGGAGGGAGCTGGGTGGTGAAGGCTAAAAGAGAATTTCGGAAGATGAGAAAGTAGATAAAGATGATGATGATGATGATAAAGGGAGATTAAAGAAGTTTTAATTAAATATTAACAGTGGAACCAGACTTCCATCTCCTCCGTAGAGGTAACAATGAATATTCAAAGGAGACCATCAAAGGTAATATCGACAATAACTATGGCAAAGTTACGGCCGCTGCCGGGAGACCTTATATATATCCATGGTCATCGAGGATATAGGACTGTTGACCAGTAGATTGCCAAGCCACGATAATTAAACCTCTAGACTCTTTGACAGCGCGGGGGAAATTATTGTGAGAAAATGCTCAGTATTGGAAATAATAAACAATATCACTATCATTGTTTTCTTATTTCAAAAGTCCAGGAACTGTGAGTTAAGCTAAGTATATCTTAGTTTAACCAGACCACTGAGCTGGTTAACCAACAGCTCTCCTAGGGCTGGCCCGAAGGATTAGATATTTTGACGTGACTAGGAACCAACTGGTTACTTAGCAACGGGACCTACAGCTTATTGTGGGATCCGAACCACATCGAGAGACGAATTTCTATCATCAGAAATAAATTCCTCTGATTCCACGTTGGCAGAGCGGGGAATCGAACCCGGATCCTGAGATCGGTAATCGAGCATGTAACCGACTCGTCCAACGAGGAATTGTGAGAAAAATTATTGATTACATTAATAGTATTGAAAAATTCTAAAACGCACAGGGAATTAAGGTGAGAGCATCTTCATTTCTAATAATAGTCGTTATCATCGTCTTCGTCATCATTGTATCTTTAGAGATAAGGGACTTATCTTCTCAAAATGCACAAGCACCGCTTAAATAAACTCGTCGGCCTGACTCACAGGGGAAATACACCGACTGTCTTTTTTTTTTTTTTTTTTTTTTTTTTTTTTTAGAAGACTAAGCTTGCACGCTTTATTGTTTGACTGGACTTGCGCTGTTTTTTTTTTTTTTTTTTTTTTTTTTTTTTATTTTTTTTTTTTTTTTTTTTTCCAAGATTTACGTGACGTAATTCATTCCTTTCATTAATGACATGACGTCATTCCTTATTGATGCTATTGCAAGCGTAACCTTATTTGTCAAAAATGACAGTAATGTAAGACGGGTTCAAGACTGGTTTTCAAGTTCTAGAGGAGATATTATTTTTAAAATTTTATTATTTACATGACGTCATTCATTATAGTTATTTCAAGCGTCACCATACTTGTCAAAATTGTCAATAATCTAAGACTAATTCAAGACTAGTTCCCAAGTCCTAGAGGAGATACTGTTTTTATTATTATTATTATTATTATTATTATTATTATTATTATTATTTACATGACGTCATTCATTATAGTTATTGCAAGCGTCACCTTACTTGTCAAAAATGACAGTAATCTAAGACGGGTTCAGAGTTCTAAAAATGATACTATTCATATTTTATTTAATTAATTACATGACGTCATTCGTTATTGCTGTTATTACAAGCGTAATCGTACTGTCAAAAATCACTGAAACATAAGACGGGTTCCAGACGGGCTTCAGAGTTCTATAAAGAGGTAACATTGAACGAAACTCAGGTGACGAAAATGGCCGACCCTGAGTTGGATGACGGCCGATGGGAGTTTCATTATTAGAAGAAAAAAATAAATGGATACACACTGGGTTATGTTACATAGAGATGATGATATAGAAAAAATAAATGGTAACATAGAGATGATGATGATGACGATGATTATCATTAATAATAGTAATAAAGTCCAAAGTGAGTAAGTTAAGTAACCCGAGGCTTTGGCAGCTGTCATTATCAGTGATAATGATAATGAGAGCTGAGGAGGCTATCGAGAGCTTTCTGCGAATATTGTTGGTACCATGCTTGGGCAGCGCTAGAATTGCATTACACGTTTAATCGTTCATATTATTATTATTACTATTGTTATTATTATTATTAAAAAAATACTCATAGTGGCATGAGTCTTAAATGGAGCTACAAATCCACAGTATATTATTATTATTATTATTATTATTATTATTATTATTATTATTATTATTATTATTACATCTTGGAAGAAGACCCTCTTTCAAATAATTTTCTATTTTTCTTAATCGCTTTTCTGGCTCAGTAATATATTTTATTTTAATATATTAAATAAATAAATGGTTTTAATAGAAAGGACGCGGGAATGTTGTATTTTTTATTTCTAAAAACGAGGGATTCTGGTGGCTGGTATAAAATATTATTATTATTATTATTATTATTATTATTATTATTATTATTATTATTATTATTATTATTATTATTATTTGCTTCTCAGGTTCAGCGATGTTTCTGAGTAACTGGCCATATTCATATTGGGAATTTCTAAAAATTATAAAAATACATTTTTATCATTTTCAGAAGTTCCCAATATGAATATTGGCCAGAGAAGCGAATTGAAAGAAAAATAGGATAAAAATATATAAAATCAATTCGTTTAATTCTGCCATTCTTTTTAACAGCATTTGCCTAAAAGAGGGTCTTCTGCCAAAATATTATTATTAATAATAATATTATTATTACAGAAGTAGTACTGCAAACCTCTACTATAGTAGATTCACATCAACCGTGCATCTGATGTCTAGGCCAGTCCCTTACGACGCTCCTGATTGGCTGTTAATAAGCCAATCAAAGGGCTGAGAACTCTCAGTCTCTCTCGAGAGTTCACATAGGCAGGATGTATGTTCCATCTCTCCTGAGGGATACTTTTGAAAGACGTACCCTCTGGAGAGACTGAGAGTTTCCAGCCCTGTAATTGTCTTATCAACAGCCAATCAGGAGAGCCGTAAGGGAGTGACCTAGACATCAGATGCATGGTTGATGTGAATCTACTATAGCGCGAAATTAAATGGTGTGGACGAGCTGAGACTTTGTACAACTGTTGTTGTATTACTCAAGGCATCCATTTTAGAACAAGTAATCTTGATGTATCTTAAAAAAAAACTGCAGTAGATTACAAGCACCAGCTCTTCGGTGTCATGAGTTCCATGTAAGATAAAGCGGGAATTATGTTAACCATTTTAAATTTCTCTCTCTCTCTCTCTCTCTCTCTCTCTCTCTCTCTCTCTCTCAGATTCTCGGCAGGTTCGGCGATTGGCCGATAACTGACAGGCAAATCAGAGAAGACCCGAATATCTTGATTGGACGGAGATGATATTACCCCAACAGACCTCATTTGGGGGCGATCAGTAATTTCCCATCAACTCTTAATGGGATTTTTTGCATGGGTGGGATCATGCATGCGTTGTGGGCCTGCCTGTGTTTGTGCGCGCGCCCGTAAGCGTTGGTTGCATGCTGACTATAAGCGAGGAGAGGGTGGAAAGCAAGAGAGAAGAAAGAGAATACGAACGGAGGCACAGTAAAAGAAACGACGTGGGGTTACGCAATGGGCCGAAGGGAACGCTGCAAAGAACCTTCAAGTATTGCCTACAGTGCACCGCATGAGGTGCGCTGACGGCGCTACCCCGCTACGAAAGGTAGAATATATATATATATATATATATATATATATATATATATATATATATATATATATATATATATATATATGATATATATATATTTATTTATATATATACATACATACATATATATATATATTATATATATATAATATATATATATATATATATATACATAAACACACACACATATATATATATATATATATATATATATATATATATATATATATAAATAAAGGTTTTTTTGCCACGAAGGAAAAAAATGAAAAGCGAGTTAGCCGAGTACTTTCGGTCCTATTCGGACCCTTTACTGAGGCATACAGTATGCCTCAGTAAAGGGTCCGAATAGGACCGAAAGTACTCGGCTAACTCGCTTTTTCCTTTTTTTCCTTCGTGGCAAAAAAACCTTTATTTATACATAGCATCACGTTTTATATACTTCGTGATCAGTTATTCTTATATATATATATATATCTATATATAATAATATATATAATAATATATATATATATGTGTGTGTGTGTGTGTGTGTGTGTGTGTGTGTGTGTATAAGCAATGACTTCATCTACTACAGAAGATAATTAAAGTTATAATAATAATAATTTTAACCTCTTCATCAAAGATCCATCCACAATGCAGTCCTCCTCTCCTAGCCAAGGCTTTGAAATTTATACTGAACGGCACTGACTCTCTCTCTCTCTCTCTCTCTCTCTCTCTCTTCTCTCTCTCTCTTAGGCTTTTCGTCAATCAGCCGAATTGATCAGTAATCAGCTTAATGGATTAACTGGGTCCTATCTTTCAACTCCCCAGTTGAGAACCCGCCTGCATTAATCGAGTTTTCCAGCCTCTTCTCCGGAGGGGGGGGGGGGGGGGGGGGTGGGGGCTGGGGTTGGGTGGTGACCTTCTTCCTTATTTGAGGAGATGGGCGCCAGTATTTATTCTTGCAAATCGAGTGGAAGGGAAGTCTGAGGACTGGCACACGTGTAGTTATTATTATTATTATTATTATTATTATTATTATTATTATTATTATTATTATTATTATTATTCGTCCTGATAATGACCGGCGAGGAGGTCGAAACATGTTGATAGAAAAAGAAGCATAATACCATCATCAGAACTAGAAAACTTATTATTATTATTATTATTATTATTATTGTTGTTGTTGTTGTTGTTGTTGTGCAATAAAAATCCACAGTTATACTCGTACACTAAAATACGTAAGTGCACTGATTAGCAACACTGTTCAGGTGTTCGCAAGTCTTTGCTCTTTTCTTTAATACGGTAGCACAGTTTACTATATAATTGTTGATTTTTATTACACACTCTTCTCCGCGAGGTTGTGATGTCTTGGCATTATTATTATTATTATTATTATTATTATTATTATATTATTATTATTATTATTATTATTATTATTATTATTCAGAAAATGAACTTTATTCATATGGAACAAGCCCACCACAGAGGCCACTGACTCGAAATTCAAGCTCCCAAAGAATATGGCGTTCATTAGAAAAAAAGTAACAGAAGGTCATGGGAAATACAGAAAGAAGAGATCACTTATTAAAAAAGGGGAAACAAATTAACAAATTAATTTAAAAAAAGGTATTCTCGTTCCAATGGGAATTTAATTATTTATTTATTTTTTTAGTGGGTAAGATATACGATGACACAGCAGATTCTTCGTCAATATTTCCTAAAGCTGGGTTGAATGGAAGAAACCGCTTTGCTTTATTCATTCATTGAAACTGCGGTCGGATTGGATAGAATAGAGCCAGTTTCCAGGCCTGAAAATAATATCTTAAAAACTAACCATAGAATCTTCTTGAAAATGATCTCATTATGTTACCCACGCCTAAAATATAATAGAGATTTCGAACTAACCTTACCCAACCTAACCTTCCAAAAAAAAAAAAAAAAAAAAAAAAAAAAAACCAGGATGGTGCAATACTGTGGGTAGACTCACATCACCCGTGCATCTGATATCTAGGTTAGTCCCTTCCGACGCTCCTGATTGGCTTTTGATAAGCCACTCACAGGGCTGGAAACTCTCAGTCCCTCTCGAGAGTGTTCACATAGGCAGGATGCATGTTTCACCTCTCCTGAGGGATACGTCTTTCCAAAGTATCCTTCAGGAGAGGTGAACCATACATCCTACCTATATGAACTCTCTCGAGAGACTGAGAGTTTCCAGCCACCACTCCTGAGGGATACGTCTTTCCAAAGTATCCCTCAGGAGAGGTGAACCATACATCCTGCCTATATGAACTCTCGAGAAAGAGACTGAGAGTTTCCAGCCACCTCTCCTGAGGGATACGTCTTTCAAAAGTATCCTTCAGGAGAGGCGGAACATACATCCTGCCTATGTGTACTCTCGAGAGAGACTGAGAGTTTCCAGCCACCTCTCCTGAGGAATACGTCTTTCAAAAGTATCCTTCAGGAGAGGCGGAACATACATCCTGCCTATGTGAACTCTCGAGAGAGAATGCAAATTTCCAGCCACCTCTCCTGAGGGATACGTCTTTCATAGGTGGAACATACGTCCTGCCTATGTGAACTCTCGAGAGAGACTGAGAGTTTCCAGCCAAGTGAGTGGCTTATCAACAGCCAATCAGGAGCGCCGTAGGGGACTGGGCTAGACATTAGATGTACGGTTGATGTGAATGTACTATAATACACATCTCGGGATTTTCTGGGCCGTACGATTAATCATTTACCCGATAGACTGAGAAGATTGATTGATTGATTGATTGATTGCGGGTTTTCTGTGACTGAGATGAGTAGCATCAGTTTATATAAGAGAAGAGAAAGAGTTAAATATTGTGCAGTTGCTTAGGGGAGGGGGTGGGGGCCTACTTTAGACCACGGCACCCTAATTTGCATTTAGCACGGGGGGCTCCGCAAATTAGTGTGCTATGCATAAAGCTTGTGTTAAAACCCAGTCAGCTTCTAAGCAGGGCTAATTACGTATAAACTGCAGTCAAAACAGGAATTCGCTGTCCACATGCATCATAAAACACACATACATACGTAATACACACATGAAAGCACACTCACACATATATAAAGAAAATTATAAGTTAGAGGTAATTTTGACTACTTCAATACTACTATATATATATATATATATATATATATATATATATATATATATATATATATATATAGTAATATCGAACTACATATGTCCTTAATATCTAATTCTCTACCTCTGGAATTAATATATTTTCATATATGTTTAACCGAGGGGGAATTTTATTAAGCGATAATAGGATGGCGATCGCCAGGCTCGAACCAGCGAACTCTCAATCCCAGGACTGGCAGTGAAGCCTAAAACCACTACGCCACCCCAAGAGACGGCATGAACTTATATCTCTGCGGTGGCGTAGTGGTTTTAGGCTTCACTGCCAGTCCTGGGATTTGAGATTCGCTGGTTCGAGCCTGGCGATCGCCCATCCTATTATCGCTTAATAAAATTTTTCCCCCTCGGTTAAACATATGAAAATATATTAATTCCGAGGTAGAGAGAATTAGATATTAAAGGACATATGTACTTCGATATTTGTATATGAAATCACGGTAATGTGATATGACTGATATATATATATAATAATAAT
>NC_061104.1:44030905-44050905 GCF_015104395.2 Macrobrachium nipponense
GACTAGAATTTGAGAAATATCTAGAAGTGTTCGTGAACTATCGGTGATAAGATTAGTGTGAAAATAGTAGGATAAAGCGTCTTCTAAGTTAGTTTATCAAGTGTAATACATAAAACAGAACAAGATGGCAGTAAGTTCCAACTGCGGGAAGAGGTGGCGTAATTTGGCGTGTTTAGCAGATTCGCAATACGATGAGGTAGCAGGAAGGGGAAACTGGCATTTCTCATCTATGAAATCAGCAACAGTCCTAACCAAAAAGATACAAAAGCATCATAGATATATTAGAAGGATATAATCCTTCAAACTGGAACAAATCTAATGAAAACATCTTGAAAATAATTGAAGAAGTTCCAATAAAATCCAAGTGGTCAAGAGACTCATAAAGAAAAATATATATAAACCAACATATTCCGACAAAGAAAATGAATAAGGTGAATCTTGTGAATATCCTAATTGATGCATTAGGAAAAAGAATGCCAAAAGCATGCAAACTGTGTAAGGTTTGGTATAGCATAGTCAATCCACAAAACCTAATCAGAAAATGTGCTGCATGCAACATTCCGACCCATCCACAGTGTCTGAGGTAATCAAGATTTAGAGAAAAGATACAAGAATTTTTTGTTCAACATGTCTATCATGGATAGACAATGTTATTAAATCAAGATTGAATGTACAAATAGTTGAGGATGAAGAAGAAGAGGAAGAGGAAGAAGAAGAAGAAAAAGAAGAAGAGGAAAACGGAAGAGAAGTAAACAAAAATGAAATGACAGAAAAAATAAGGAAAACAAAGAACAAGATAAAAGTATGGATGCAGAGATACTATTGATACTACATATGAGGCAATAAAGCAGCATACCTACGAAGAAATAAATTACGATATGACAACAGAAAAGCAAATCCCGAAGAGGCTCTACCCAGATCTATACAATGACGGGAAAGAGGAAAAAATAGACAAGAAAGACAAAATCTGCAACCCTTTTGAAAAGAGGGAATTGCAGATTTGGAGAAAGATGTTACTAACAAACATCCTAAGATATGTCAAAACTATGAAATATATGGTAAATGTGCATACTTAGATGGATATGGGGAGATTGCAGAGATCTGCATCCAAAAATATGTAAAAACCAAAAGAAGGAAAAGGATGTAAGTTCGACAAAAAATGCAAATATATGCACCCTGTAGCCATGAATCATAATCAAATAAATAACCAACCAAGTAATAAAATCCAAAATAAGAAAGAACAAATAAAGAGAGAAATCAAGAATATCAGGTAAAAGAGAAAAGCAAAACCACCAATGATATGCAGAGGTGTCAGCAAAAAATTTCAAAGAATCAGCTCCGAAATTCTATCAAGAGATAATAATGTATTTATTATGCAAGAGGATATGCAGAAACGAAAGAAAATTGCAGATTCAGACACAAAATGAATAATTATGAGAGATGAAGGAAGATCAAATATTATGGAAAGTTGGATTTTTTAATGTCAGAATTTCTGGAAATGAAAAAAAGAACAACATACCAGAACAGGAAAGAGACATGGGAAAATCCTATTACTACCAGTATTAAATGAAGGAGAAAAACACGCAAACCATCATAGTGATGAATGCGCAAGGGGTTTAGTTACGAGTAACTCAAAAAGAAAAATAGAGTGACTTAGAAGAACTAACCCAAAATGAAAAGAAAATAGATATAATGAATATAAGTGAAACCTGGTATTCCCAAGAGACTGGGAATGATGATCAAATAAAAGGGTTCCAAACTTATAGATCAGATAGAAAAAATAGGAATCAAGGGGGAACCGCAATATATGGGAAAGACAAAAACAAGGAAAAATAAAAATATGAGAAATATAGTAACTACAGAATGTGAACTAATAGCGGTAGAATTTGAATCTGAAAAAATTGATGAACATAGTAATATATAGACCTCCTAATACTAAAGAGTTTTGACTTAATAATTGAAAAATTGGATGATATATGTAGAAATCACAAGGACTGGACTATTCTCCTATCTGGTGACTTCAACTTTTGCCTTTCGTAGAATGGAAAGAACGAATAGGAGATTGTGGGTTGTACTATACATATAAAAAAGAGAGTAATAGTAGTGCAGAAGATAAAAGGCAATTTGAAAAGCTATTAGATATGCTACTAGAATACAACATTCAACAAATAAATCACCTGCCAACAAGAAAGGAAAATACTTTAGACCTAGTATTTGTGAACGAGATGAATTATGTTAAAGAAATAATAGTTATAATGCGAGTATTCAGACCATAATGTCATAGAATTAACAGTTCATTCCAAAGCAAGTGAAAATAGAGATAAGCAAGAAATGAAAAAGTGGGAAGGATATGGAAAATACAACTCTACAGTAAAAATATAAAATGGTCAGAAATTAATGAAGAATTAAACAAAGATTGGGATAACATTTTCGTAAGTGATGACATAAGGGTAAATACGGAGATATTATATATATTGGAGAAAAATAGTGGAAAAATATATACGAAGAAGAAAAGTAAACATCAGTCATGCATACCAAGAGACAGAAGGATCTTGTTCCAGAAAATCAGAAAGTGGAAAAAAGGTCTTGCAAAAGAAAAAAATGCATGGAAAGTTATAGAACTAAAGAGTAAGATAGAAACAAAATGCAACAACAAAAGATTATCAATCAAAAGAAATGCAAAAAAACGGGACTTGGAAGAAAAAACCCAATATTAAATATCAAGCAAAACCCCAAACTATTATACTCATATGCGAAGAAGATGAATAAAGAAGAATAGAAATAGGCCCTCTGAGAATTGAAGGGAGATTAACGAATGAAAAAAAGGAAATTTGCAACATACTGGCAGAACGATATAAGAGAGAATTCACCCCTAGAATAGATAATGAAGATAATGATATAGAAGTAAGGATGAAAAATAGTGAATATAGCTGACATAGATATTAATGAAGCTGATATTGTGCAGGCTATTAATGAAATTAAAAATGGAGCTGCTGCAGGGCCTGATGGAATTCCTGCTATTTTGTTAAAGAAAGTAGTTCATTCTATCGCAAAGCCACTTGCAATATTATTAAGACAAAGTGTAGATACAGGCAAGATTTATGATGAGCACAAATTAGCATATATTACCCCTACTTTCAAAAGTGGATCAAGACTAGAGGCAAGTAATTATAGGCCTGTGAGTCTAACATCACATTATGAAAGTGTATGAAAGGGTAATGAAGAAAAATATTATGAAACATTTAATAAAAAATAATTTGTTTAATAAAGGACAACTGGTTTCGTACCCGGAAAAAAGTACACAAACCAAACAATGTTAGTCCACCGTGAGAACATATTCAAAAATATGAAAAGCGAATGAAACAAGAGATGTGGTTTATTTAGACTTTGCAAAAGCTTTTGATAAAGTAGACCATAATATATTAGCGAAGAAAATTAGAAAACACAATATCGTGGATAAAGTAGGAAGATGGTTAAAAGAATTTTTACACAACAGAAAACAGATAGTTATTGCAAACGACGAGAAATCGGATGAAGCAAGGTAATATCCGGTGTGCCGCAGGTACGGTGTTAGCTGCAATACTGTTTGTTATTATGATTGAAGACTAGACAATAATGTTAAGGGATTCGGGTAGTTGAGTAGTTTCGCAGATGACACAAGAATAAGTAGAGAAATTACTTGTGGATGAAGATAGGAACGCTCTACAAGAGACCTACAAAGTATATGATTGGGCAGAGGTAAATAGGATGGTATTTAACTCTGATAAATTTGAATCAATAAATTATGGAGACAGAGAAAGAAAGCTATATGCATATAAGGGACTAATAATGAGACCATCACAAATAAGGAAGCAGTTAAAGACTTGGTGTGATGATGAATAGGAACATGTTATGCAATGATCAAATAGCAACTCTGTTTGGCAAAATGTAAAGCAAAAATGGGAATGTTGTTACGGCATTCAACAAGAAAAGCTGAACACATGATTATGCTTTATAAAACATATGTTCGTAGTCCACTGAATATTGCAATATGATATGGTACCCACACTATCAAAAGGATATTGCAACACAAATAGAGTGTGTACAAAGGTCCTTTACAGCTAGAATAGAAGAAGTTAAGGACCTAGACTACTGGGAAAGACTACAATCTTAAAATTATATAGTCTAGAAAGGAGAAGAGAACGCTACATGATAATTCAGGCCTGGAAACAGATAGAAGGAATAGCAGAAAATATCATGAACTAAAAATATCAGAAAGAGCAAGCAGAGGTAGATTAATAGTGCCCAACCCAAAACTATACCAGGAAAAATAAGGAAAGCACACAGGACATTAATCCACTACGCACAGCATCGATAATGCAGCGTCTATTCAATGCGTTGCCAGCTCATCTGAGGAATATATCAGAGTGAGCGTAGATGTGTTTTAAGAATAAGCTCGACAAATATCTAAACTGCATCCCAGACCATCCAAGATTGGAAGATGCAAAATATACCGGAAGATGTACTAGCAACTCTCTGGTAGACATAGAGGTGCCTCACACTGAGGGACCTGGGGCAACCCGAACAAGATGTAAGGTCTGTAAGGTAAGGTCTCTCTCTCTCTCTCTAAAAAAGAACTCGAGAGCATTTCTCTCTTTCTCTCTCTCTCTCTCTGAAAAAAAGAATTGGAGAGCCTCTCTCTCTCTCTCTCTCTCTCTCTCTCTCTCTCTCTCTTTAAAAACGAACTGAAGAGCCTGACTGATTGACGTGCATATTCTATTTCATGGAAAATATTGCATAATGGACGACTGCCACTCTGAAATCAGCGATTTGCATGATTTTATATTAATGTGTTTTATCAATTTATTATAATTTTCTATTAAAGATTTGTGTATCTTCTGCCCCTTCACTTTCCTGAATCCACCATGAAAGGAGAGCCCTGCTTGCGTTGTACGGGGGCACGGGCCGGAGGTGAGGGCGGGGGTGGGGGGAGGGGGGAGGGGAAGGCGGTTGGAAGAGGGGGTCGTTTCGTATGGATGTATGGCTGTGCAAGGCAATGGGGGTGATTTACATACAAGGTCGATTAAGAACTTTCAAGAGTTCTCTCACACACACGCGAGAGAGAGAGAGAGAGAGAGAGAGAGAGAGAGAGCATGTGCCTTAAAAGAGAGAGGGTGAGGAAGAGAGTATGGACTTTGAAAAGAGAGAGAGAGAGAGAAGACATAATATTTCCAGCAACTTTTGTGTGCCACAAGTCTGTTCCTTTGTTATTCGGATGCTTATATGCGTCTGTATCCCTTTTTTATTTATTTTTTTTAATCTTTTACTTATTCTCGTGCGTGCTGTTTTCTTTCATTCTCTCTACTATTGCATATTGCAGTCTACTAGTAACTTTGGAATCATTGCTACTCTATTTTTTTTTAATTGTGGTTTTCTCATAGTTGCTTAAAAACTGGTGAGCAACTATGAGAAAGCCACAATTAGAAAAAATAGAGAAGAACCTCTATAAAATTAATGCAGCTGATGCAGCAACAATTTTTAATAGAGCATGTTTAAAATAGTGTTTATTTCAAGCATACAATAATAATAGTAAAAATAATACAATTAGTGATCTTACTTTTTTATCTTTACTTCTTCTTAATGAACACCATATTCTTTGGAAGCTTGAATTTAAAGTCAGTGGACCCTTTTGGTGGGCTTTTTCCGTGTGCATATGTTTCATCTACTGAATAATAATAATAATAATAATAATAATAATAATAATAATAATAATAATAATAAGTACAGAAGAGTGATTTTTACTCAACAGGATCCTAGCCCCTAACGCTCTCTCTCTCTCTCTCTCTCTCTCTCTCTCTCTCTCTCTCACTGCGCGTCTCTGGCAATTATAGTTTATCAGGAGAAATACAAATGTCAGTAATGGGCCGATATGTTGTTCATGACATCTGATTCAGCAAGAGATAAATGCATTCAAGATGGCCATTGACTTTTTTAAATTTTTTTTTTTAATGGGCAGGATGACCTTTTCTGTCTCTATTTTGCATCACACAGGGGAAACCTATCTTGATATATGTTTGTATAGTATGGAGAGGTCCAACCTAAAAATGAAAAAAATAAATAAAAAAATTCAAACAAGCAATTACCCCTTTCGTCAATATATAAGTATAGCTTTGATGTGAATATGACTTGCAGTCAGTGTCCACTTATCATAAGATGATGACTGATCGGAATATCCAATCTTGAATTGAATTGAATATAAAATTTAGGCCAAAAGCCAAGCACTGGGACCTATGAGGTCATTCAGCGCTGAAATGGAAATTGACAGTAAAAGGTTTGAAAGGTGTAACAGGAGGAAAAGCTCAAAGCAGTTGCACTATAAATCAACTGTTAGGAGAGGGTGAAAAGTAAGATGGAAGAAAGAGAATATGAAAGGAGGTACAGTAGGAGGAACGAAAGGGGTTGCAGCTATAGGGGCCGAAGGCACGCTTGCAAAGAACCTTAAATTAATGCCTACAGTGCACCGCATGAAGTCCACTCACGGAACTGCCCCTCTGCAGGGGGAATATTCATCTTTCACCGAAAATGCTGCTGGTTGTCTTCAGAACCAAATGAAGTATACAGCATTTCTCTCAGTGTCATCACTCCTCAACTGGTGTTCGCTATATCTTATCTTTGGGGGCCACTCCGCGCTTGCTTGGTTGCTTGCAGTCACGTTAATAATAGAAGCTGAGTGCTTCCTCCACTAGGGGACCTCGCTTCGTTAGTCTCCACTCTCTCTCTCTCTCTCTCTCTCTCTCTCTCTCTCTCTCTCTCTGTACATGACAGGTGTTGCGTCATCTGCAAAGGCTGAAGTTCTCTCAGAAGTACAATTGCTGTTCAGGTTAATTTGCAAACTTGTTTTATCTGTCATTCCTTAAGGTTCTTTGCAGCGTCCCTTCCTAAGGCCCCTATAGCTGCAACCCCTTTCGTTCCTTTTACTGCACCTCCTTTCATAATCTCATTCGTCCATCTTACTTTCCACCCTCTCCTAACAGTTGATTCATAGTGCAATCGAGAGGTTTTCCTCCAGTTGCACCTTTCAAACCGTTTGCCATCTATTTCCGTTTCTACTCTGAATGACCTCACAGGTCCCAGAGCTTGGCCTTTGGCCTAAATTCTATATTCTATGCTATCTTTTACTAATTTTCAAAACGTTATTTCATGTTCACTAATCCAAGTTAGTTGATGACATCTTTGATTTAACTGTTTTATTCGCATATATCAAAGTATGTACGTGATGTATGTATATCCTCATTTGCATATGCTGATCGTGTATTTATGATCATTCTCGATACGGAGATTGTGAACTCAAGAGTCAGTCGTCGAAGAGACTGGTTCTTTCAACATGTACGGCTGGATCTTTGGACCTTCCTTTTTCGCCAATGGGCTTCACTATCCTCTTTTTAAACCTTTGTCATTTAATGTCAAAGAATATGACAAAGCACTGTCGTAAGAGGGAATTTAAATTCTTTTACGGGACTGGGGATGGATGAAGTAGACGTGGATTTAATGTAAAACTTTATACCTCCTGGAACCCTTTGAGGTCTGCTTAATATCCAACTATCGCTCCTGAGAGTTAGTGCGTGTTACTCGCTTCACAGAGCGGCAGTATCCAAACCCTGTATAGGTCTTTCACGTCTTTTGCTTTGAAATGGTCTCGCATCGGAAACTACCATTTTGATTGTTTATGTTAGTATATACGGAAGACGTCGTGTTACTTTTTGTGGCTAAGAGTCATTGTCTTCGCGTCTGACTTATTTCTAATATGATATTTACCAATGTATGTGTCAGTTCGACAGTTGGGTAGGTAATTTGTTTATATATCTATACATATATATGTATACACATATATATACGTATATATAGTGTGTCTGCGTGTTATTTTCAAACAGTTTCACATACTTTTCTTCTCATTCATATGAATATTCAATCCTTCGTAAGTCTGCACATTTTGAAATACAATTAATACAATTAATACATAAGCCTTGCTGTGTTTGGGTGTACGCGTATTACGAATTGCTGTGCTGTAGAGACATAGAGTGTCCGCCAGGCGTGAGCATCATAATCATGTGTCAGTCTTAGGTGACGAATTTCACGGTAGATACCTGACGTTACAATTGGGAGTGAGGACACGAAACACTTACCTCTTGAGAGGAACACCTCGCCTATGCTTTCCTGCCTTACAATCATTCTTGCTTTTTGCATGACAACAATCGTAACCCCCCCCCCCCCTCCGTTTTCTTTTCTACCAAACTCACCTTTGGCACGTGTTGGTGTACCAATAATACAAAACCTTTTACCTGGTGACGAAGGAGGAGCCGTAAAGTCGGAAGTCCCGGCAATGGGCGCCTGATCTCGGTTCTAATAGGAATCCTGAGGGCCTAGCCGAAGTGGCCTGGAATGTCCGGCCGCTCGGTCGAAAGTCCCATGTCTGGCAGTGTCATTTTGGCCCTTGTGGAGGGCCGAGAGCCGGGCGGTCTGCGACACCTTGCAGTGAGAGGCCCGAGGGGCCACGGTGGGGGGGGGGGGTGGGGGGGGGGGTGTATTGAGGGGGGGGGGCGGTTGAGTTTTGGTGCATCGCCTTCGTTCAATAACAACAACCTCATCGTCAGCACTGATATCTTGAGGTTGGTCTACTTACGTGAGTCGTCTTGTGTCGAGAGAATTGACTACTGATTCTCTCTCTCTCTCTCTCTCTCTCTCTCCACTGATTAATGCCCAGCCAGGAGAGCGATGTTCAATCTCAATTCAAAAGACAGTCCATCATTTCAGGAGTCTTCAGCGATGGCAATCTTCGATGAGCGATGTGAAGTCTTTGGGTACATCCAGGACCCTTCGGTACATCACCTAGTTCATAGTAGATATCCACGTCAGCACGTCCTTCTGATTTGTAAATGACGTCCATCTCCATCAGCTGATGTTTACGACGGTTCCTTAACAAATACTTTTTTTTATATATAGATCGCTTCCCACTCGGGAGTTACGTAACATAGCAGGAGTTCGAGGTTAATCTTGCCCAAACATCTCTTGAGGGCTGTTAAACGTTCGTCTACGCTTTGTTTATAAAAACGCGTACACAACTTCAAGTATGTGCTATGTGTCTATGTGTGTTCGTGAGATGGTGGTGCGATTGCCAGGTCGTAATCGTCAAGCAATGAATCTTTCATAGGCAATTTAGATCTGGTTGCAATCGGTTCAACGATTATACGTTAGATTTTTGCTCCGCATTATGGTGGAATTAATGGATCAGACGTCGCTCCTACTCGCTCTAGTTGGCAGGAAATTACTGTCAATTTCTAGTTCGTTTATATATATGTATATGTGTGTATATATATGTATATATGTGTATATATAATATATAAATATATATATATATATATATATATATAATATATATATATATACACGCACATCACAACTCACACTTACATATACAGAGAGAGAGAGAGAGAGATCATAATGGCATAATGTGTGGCAGGGAATTCGACGCGCTACTGATGAGGCTTCTGTGCAGGTGTATAATTAAGCTAAGATTGTACAAATTTCCAGCGAAAGTATTCATTCATGATTTAGCTATTTTAGTCAGAACGGGGCAGCGGCTGTTATGCTGATTACCTCACGAGTCGCCCCATTCGCAGGGAAACAAATAGACGCCTATATCCTTATTTTTGGGAAACTGGCACCAGTTGGGGTGAGGTTGACACCCTCGCGGATTTCCGCCCTTTTCTTTCTTTTTTATATGTATCTTGAGTATTGTAACTGTCCTGTCAAAATTGAAGTCAGTATTTGAGCAATTTTGTCACTGCATCGTATTATAACATGTGAGAAGCTACTCTGCATTTTCTTGTTCAAGATATTTGTTACCACTAGATTATCTTTATAGCAAACAGAAGAAAATGAACCTTACAATGAATTTTACATATTATTACAGATATTCTCGTTGATGTATTGAATTATTATTATCATTTTATTATTATTTTTTATTAATTATCCTGTTTATTCCCAAATTAAATCTCCTCCTGTTCATCCAAAGGATTTCCCTGTCGTGTCCTCGATTTGGACTCTCTGCTGATTATGCTCATTCCCTGTCTCACTGTCGCCCCTCCTGTATATATCTCCCTTCCTTTTAAAACCTCGTAAACCCTTCTGTTGCCTTTTTATATCTCCTACAGGGCGACTTGAAGGTCATGATTGTAACCCTCTCTCTCTCTTTCTCTCTCTCTCTCTCTCGAATTCCATACTCTTCTCTCTCTTTCTCTCTTTCTCAGAGGTCATTCTCTCAAAGGCCCGATCGAATTCCCGACTGACTCTTTTTCTCTTTCTCTGTCTTTTTGTACTCTTTCTAAGTCCTTATACTCTTTCTCTCTCTCTCTCTCTCTCTCTCTCTCTCTCTCTCTCTCTCTCTCTCTTTTGAATTCCACACTGACTCTCTCTCTTTCTCTCTCGAATTCCAGATTGGCTCTCTCTCTAAGCTCTCTAAGTCCATTACTCTCTTCTTCTACCTCTCGCTCCTCTCTCTCTCTCTCTCTCTCTCTCTCTCTCTCCAAAAATTCATGGTTGACATGACCAATATCATGGTCGGTTTGACGTGGTCATCACGTCGTTCCTTTAACTCCCTCTTCTTCTTCTTCTTCTTCTTCTTCTTCTTCTTCTTCTTCTTCTTCTTCTTCTCTAGGTCTTTTCGCCTTCGAGAATCTGCTCCATGATTCCGTGAGTCACTGGGATTCCCGCCCATATTTCAAGATGAATCACCGACAAATTAATTTTTTATCATGAATTACGTCACACAAACGTGACATTTTCGTATCCACAGATATTAAGCTACAGATTTCGTTCAGCTTCGAATTCATCTTAATTTGGGAATAACTTACACCCAAGGGGAATTCTAATGGCTAAGTTCATCTTTCCCAACGAGGATTGGAACTTGGGTAGTAGATTTATATATAATGATAGGGAAGCAATCAATATTGACCAATATATATTATTAGTATATAGTTATTTAGTATTAGTAAATATATCTAAATGTATATATATATATATATATATATAATATATATATATATATCTATGTGTGTGTGGTGTGTGTGTGTGTGTGTGTTTGTGTATGTATGTATAGGTATATAAACACATACATACAAAATACATATACATTCAAATGTGTTCGCGTTCGCATATCTGAACCACAACATCAGAGAAAACAGAGATAAAACCATTATTAATATAATAAATAATGTTAAGAAAATCCATGACGGTCGCAGTGAAATAAAGTATAAAAAAAAAAAGTCTAGACAGCTAATAAGCGCAACTCCTCGAATCTCACGAGACAAAGGAAACGGCCGAGCGCTTTTAATTCTTTTACGAGGATCACCGAGTCATAAAAGGACGATAAACGGCGTCTTTCGCGTCGTGTTCGATTATGACCGCTCGTGGGGTCGTCTCTAAGTCCCCTTTCTCTCTCTCCAGTTCTTCGTGATGATCGTGCCCAAATTCTATAGAGACTTTCATCGTGCCCCGTTGGAAACGAATTTTCCTCAGTGGGAAAATGCACGAAATCGATCCCGAGGGAGAGGAAAACGGCTTGAGCTCTCGTATCTTGTCGAGCCATTGTGGTTTGGCTGACAGAGACTGTAGGTTTATGTTTCTTCGGCGCAGTCGAGTTTTCTGTACAGCGTATAATGCTGTGTGTAACTCTCTGCCATGGCCCATGAAATTCTCAGCCGTTCTTGGTGGCCTTGTGTTGTTCCGGTGCCAGACGCAAGATCATGGCTAACTTTAACTTTAAATAAAATCAAAACCACTGAGGTTACAGGGCTGGATTTTAGTGTGTTTGATGATTGGAAGGTGGATGATCAACATGCCAATTTGCAGCCCTCTAGCCTCAGTAGCTTCTAAGATCTGAGGGCGGACAGAAAAAGTGCGGACGGACAGACAAATAGCAGCCATCTCAATGGTTGGTTTTCTTTTACACAAAACTTAAAGTAGGTTAATTAGGTCTGGTTTTCTTCATCTGCATGTATTTGAAAGCATTTAAAAATAAACTCAAATGAATCCATAGTCGTACTTTTACTCGTATGAAAAAGGCAACGGCAACAAAAAATAACACATATTCAATTTAACATTTACTTTCAAAGGTGAACCTTTGGAAATAGGAAAAAAAGGATGAAATCAATTTTGATTTTTGTAGATTTTAGCCGAATGTACGTTGCATTTTCTTCTGCGTTCGAATACAAAAAAAATAAATAAATAAAATAAAATAAAATTGGGACGGAACAATAAAAATTAAAAATGTATTGACAAAGTAACACATCCTTTGAGGTTGGGAGCTGGAAAATAAAATATATATATACACACACACATATATATAATATATATATATATATTTGTTTTATTATACAATTATAAAAACGTACGATATATATATATATATATATATATATATATATATATATATATATAATATATATATACATATATATATATATTATATACTATATAGATATATATATATATATGTGGATAACATAAACGAATGAAAGTGTTGTTATATTTGATGGATATTCGCTTATTGTACTTAAACATTTCTTTTTTTAGGGCGGGGTCAATTCAAGTTTATAAGATGCTTAGAATTCGAGAATGAAGCAAAACAAAATACAGAACATTGAAATTAAAATGGTCATTTCCATCCACTCTCGTTGATTATGCGTTGCCTGTCCTTCAGACGGCTGACCTGAGCTGGAATATAGTAGAATTTAGGCCATAGGCCAAGCACTGAGATCTATGAGGTCATTCAGCGCTGAAACGGAAATTGACAATAAAAGGTTTGAAAGGTGTAACAGGAGGAAAACCTCAAAGCAGGTGCACTATGAAGCAATTGTTAGGAGAGTGTGGAAAGTGAGATGGAAGAAAGAGAATATGAAAGGAGGTACAGTAAAAGGAAGGCAGGCACGCTGCAAACAACCTTCGGATGGGGATTTGAAAAATTCGGTCAAACAGAATGCAGTGTATAAAGACAGGTATGAACGTACCATCTTACTGTCTCTTGACAGCCACAGATCCAGTTTCACGACGATGGCATTATCATCGATGTAAGTTGACCGTAAAACCTAATCTTTACTCTTCGCATTTATTTTTGTTCGTTCTCGCCTCCTCCTCCTCTTCCTCCTCCTCCTTCTTCTCCTACTCCTCCTCCTCCTCCTCTTCTTCTCCTACTCCTCCTCCTCCTCCTCCTCATGGAGGTGTAGCCAATGGCGGTTCCAGAGTGATTGTGTGATTTTCATAGGAATTGCTTAGCTTCAAGTGATGGACGGGGCGCGTAAATTCCTTGTGGTTGTCGTCGCGGGAATCTGCAGGTTGATTTATTGGCTCGTTCTAATGGCCCCACCCTACATTATTTTGGGGCTCCTTCTATCCATCTTTTACACTCGATTTTATTTTATTTATTTACTTTTTTTCGAATGGGTACAATACTGTACGACATTCTTCTAAACCTCACTTTTTTTTCAGAATTAAACAGTATATTAGGGGATTCTGTCATTTGCGAGTTGGTTTACTTATCTAATCTACAGGATATTATAGGATTCTGTCATTTGCGAGTTGGTTTACTTATCTAATCTGATGTTTCTTTTTGAATACCCTGTCTTGTGTTTGTGATTTTTTTAATGCCCCTGGTTTACCCGTCTGGGGGGCATCTACTAATCGACCTGTCTGACCCTTTTTTTTTTCTTTCTTTTTTTTAACTGATAGGCAAATTATGTGAAAAAAAGTGTGAGGGGAGTCAGCTAGCTAAACATGGTAGGGAATAGTTTAGAAAGTTAAGTATTAGTAAAAGTAATATAAAGTGTGGTTCATCCACAATTTTATTTGGGTAAGGGTACAATTATAATACAGCAGCCTGTCCTCGGGCTAAGGTGGCCACGTCCCGACCGTTTCCCCCTCGGCCATATCTTTGGAAGTACACGAAATACAAACATCCTATTATTTCGGCATGTATGGTTCTCTCGAGGCCCTTCAAATATACTCCGAATATATATGAAGGACCTTGGCTTCGTTTATGTGAAGCCGACGCGTAGAGGTCAAAGGTCAGGTAGGTATTCCCTTCAGCTGGGACATTGTTTCACAAAAGTATTTTTATTTATCAGCTTTGATGACGTTTCCTGTTCTTCTCTCAGGATCGAGCATAAAATTTGTCATTTTTCGACTCGGAATCTGTATGCTTTTATCATTTTTGCTTTAATGATCACTCGGAATGGTACGTCATATTCTTTCATTGCGTTTTTTCGTCATTTTTTATTTATGAACCAGCTAACATAATATCTGATTGCTTTATAAAATACACACAGCAATTTTCCTTTGTCTTCGTATATTATTCTCGTCCTACGGGATGAAATGGTGTATTGCACTATTATGTTTCCTTATTAATTTTTGTCGGGTGGTGTATATCCTACAAAATAGTTTTAATGTAATTTACTCGCGTTTTATCTTTATTTTTCCTTCGAAATTACGTTGGATATTTCCAAATTAGTCTCGTATTCTGATCAGTAGACCCCATGATTTTCTATTTAAATTACACTGTGAGATATTTCTCAATGTTTTTGAGTCAGACTTAAGTCTGTTCTTCTGTACATATGCATTTGTATATAAACACATACCAAAATACATTAAATGGGTTATTTTAGATGTATATAAGCCTCAAATTAATCATTTTGTAAACAACGAAATCCATAAGAAAGTGAAATACTATACAAAGATATTATTAAGTTTAAGATATACCATGTGTCCCACACGCCAAAGAATATTAAGAAAAAAATATTATGGAAAGACATACATACATACATACATACATACATACATACATACATACATACATACATACCGTAAACCTAATCTTTACTCTTCGAATTCATTATTGTTCGTTCTCGCCTCCTCCTCCTCCTCTTCCTCCTCCTCCTCCTTCTCCTCCCTCTTCTCCTACTCCACCTCTTCTTCCTACTTCGCCTCCTCCTCCTCTTCCTCTTCCTCCTCCTCCTCCTCCTCCTCCTCCTCCTCCCTCTCCTTCTCCTCCTCCTCCTCCTCCTTCTCATCCTTCATGTATTATAAATTATATGCATATAATTTATAATACATGGTGTATGGGATACATGGTATATCATAAACTTAATAATTTATTTTTATAATATTTAGCTTTTTTTATGGATATCCTTATTTACAAAATTATTTATTTTAGGCTGATAAACATCTAAAATAACCTGTTGAATACATTTTGGTATGTTAGAGAACATAAGCATAAACTACTCTCAAATTGAGCTTGAACTTACATTTGCTCAATTTTCGCTTACTCGGGGAGTAAGCCTACAAATTACTTTGTAGTCGTTCGTTGTTGTTGTTGTTGTTGTTGTCGTCGTTGTTGTTGATGTTGTGTTGTTGTCGTCGTTGTTGTTGTTATTGTTGTTGTTGTTGTTGTCGTCGTCGTCGTTGTTGTTGCTGTTGTTGTTGTTGTCGTCGTTGTTGTTGTTATTGTTGTTGTTGTTGTTGTTGTCGTCGCCGTCGTCGTTGTTGTCGTTGTCGTTGTTGTTGTTGTTGTTGTTGTTGTCGTTGTCGTTATTGTCGTTGTTGTTGTCGTCGTCGTTGTGTTGTTGTTGTCGTCGTTGTCGTTGTTGTTGTTGTTGTTGTTGTTGCTGCTGCTGTTGTTGTTGTTGGGTGGTGGGGGTTAGGAAAGCTTTTTAAAATGGGTCTGAAAAATGTGTTTCGCGTTGAGTTAAAGATGCAGGAATTTTAGGATAGGATATTTATGATGTATTTATTAAAAATGAAAATGTAAGGAATAAATAATGTGCATGTTAAACAGTATAAAAAAAAATATTTCTAAAAAAATAAAGCGTTTTTATTTTAATGTTCTTTGGTGAAACAACGCTCTATTTGACAGAAGATTTAAGTGACGTTTAAACTGACGTTAAATCAGGAATTTAATTTTTACAACTTTGGCGTGAGGGGAAAAAATCTTACACGCATCCCGAGTAAGCTGGAGGTCGGACCACGCCTTGTTTAATTATAAAATAGCACAGTACATACAACGGACTTAGGTAATTGTCACGAAACTGTGATAAACAGGTGAATATAAGAAATATGTTGAATATAATAAATACGTTAGTAATTTCAAATATATAGAATATAAAAACTGTTACTTATGATAGATATGTCAACTTTAACAAAACATTGACTATAACAAATTAGTTATGTGACAAAAAGGTTAAATTTAACCGAAAATTTTACCGTAAAGGTATATTGAACAAAATAAATCAAGAAATATAACAAAAAGGTCAATTATAAGAAACGCGTAAAATATAAGAGTTAAAAGAATATAACATGATAATGTCTAACAAAATATAACTTGGTAATCTATAATATGTCACTATAACAATATCATAATAATGATAATCTATAACAAAATATATCATGTTGATATATAAACAATTATAACACGTCCATCTATAATAAAATATAACATGATAATCTATAACTATAACATGTTAATCTATAGCAAAATATAACATGGCATCTATAATATGTCAATCTATAACAAAATATGAAGTGTTAATCTATAACAAAATATAACATAATAATCTATAACAAAACAACACGTTAATCAATAACAAAATATAACGTATGAGTCTATAACATGATAATCTACAACCCAATCATTCGACCACAACAAGAGCTCAAGCCTCTGTGACATTCATCTACAAGTTGGAATCACAACTGCGTGGGAGGTTTGCAGATGCGCGTGCACGCGATTGCGCATGTGCGTGCGTGCGTGCGTGTGTTCCAGGCGTTATCGCACTAATAAAAGAGCCAGGGTAGTGTAGAAACAGTCGTCATTATCGGATAAAATTAGAACTGCAGTTGCATTTAATATTCCACGGATTCACTCTCCGTATATTTTCATACAATACAAGTCTACCGCCTACCAGTCGACCCAGTCGTAATGGGTACTATAGCGTATGCCAATGTCAGGGAGAAGGACGTGTGGGGCTTGCAGCCTCATTCCTGTATATATATATATATATATATATAAAAAACCCACATATATCTACTCGATATAAACATATTATATGATACTGAAACAAAGTATTAGTAAAAAGAGCACCAACGCCTGAATGGTGAGAGAGAGAGAGAGACTAACGCGCACGCTTGTGACATCGGCGCGCCGGGCAATGCCGTCTCATTATGCATATATTTCTGCTCATTTGCATTCACACAGCGCATGGTACATGCGAGCAGAAAGGGCGATCAGTCACGACGCGCGTGTGTGTGTGTACGTATGCATGCATTTATGTATGTATATGTGTGTGTATATTTACAATAAAATGAATTGGCTTACTAAAACCTTCCAGTAAAAATGCTAAGAAAACGTTAAACGAACGGGAAATGCAAAGTGAAAAAAATTAATGGTAATTTTGAGATAATTTTTTTAGTTTGCATTTGCATATACTACATATATATACATATATATATATATATGTGTGTGTGTGTGTATGTATGTATGTATGTATGTGTGTGTATTCACATGCATGCACATATATATTCACGTTTTTAAGAGTATTGCACCTACAGTCTATAAACTCTTAGTTTTTTTACTCTCCTAAATAAAGGTTAGCAGGTAAAATTAATTTTTAATTAAAGACTTGGTTTGTCGAATGGTACCCACTGGCCAAAATGACAAAGAATTTCCGCACTTAAGTTCATAACTGCCGCACAGGAAGGAAATATTCTAGTTTTAGTTGTATATATTTTCTATCGCTTCAACTCTGGAAGAAATAAGGAAAAAAACTAAAGATACATAAATGGCAACAATATATTTTTCATAGGAAGTATATACTAAAGATACATAAATGCCAACAATATTTTGTTCGTAGGAAATCTCTACTAAAAATACATAAATGCCAACAGTATTTTGTTCATAGGAAATATCTACTAGATGCGATGAACGAGGCTATGAAAAATAAACGTCCTAAAGTGAACGAACGGAGAATGGAACGAACGGAAAACTGCCATAGAAAAGGAGGAACACCAGATGGACGAAGTGGAGCCAGTTCATAACCGAACATTTATAAACATATGGTCAGACAAAGCAATAATTCCAGTCAGAGTTTCCAAGGAATCTGGGCACTGATCTGAGAGTAATTATTTTTTGAATTGTCATTTTATTACGAAAAATCCTTTTACATTGTTATATGAATTTACATATATTTATGAGAATAAATGGTACTGGTCAGTGGTTCACAGCAGAGAGCAGCCAAACGCTTCGAACTGGAGAAAATAATATTATATACTGTCATTTGACGAGACCGTGTCTTGATAAACTTCACATAGCCATGTGGCTCGTAGATGAAAAGCTCTGCTTTCACGAACTGCAGTCACTCAGAATCTATCTATTTAGGCGTCAGTATATCAAAGGAAAAATCAGGTTTAGCAACCGCAACACATTGAGACACCAGCAGGCAGAGCAATACTTTCATATTGAGCAGTTAAAATCTCGATCATAAATTCGGCCCAGCTTATGGTTTATAATTTGAAGTTCACCTTTTCCGAGCACGGATCCAAGAAAGAATGAATTATGTCCAAAGAAGCGATGATTTTGGAATTCCGTGCATTCGGACACCAATCCAGCGAGAACGGATCGGACTCGACGAAGCGAAGTCACGTTGAAATCGAACGATTCGAACATTCTAAATATGAAAGAAACAAACTCAGTCTATTCAAACGCACAGGAACCAAAATGTTTGTAGTAAATCGACCTTAAAATGAATGACACTGACAAAGACAAAGCTGTCAAAGTCATGCGATTCGATCATCGACTTTAAGTACAATATTTGACAGGGCAAAGTCAAGACAAGGTCAAGACATCTGAATTGTGTGCTATACTCGCACGTCAATCGAAAGGAATGCTACGGAATTTTAATAGATGAAATTTGCATACTGGTTTTTGTTCGAATGTTTCTTGTGAGTTGAATTGTACTCTAGGTAACTGAGTTCTGGGGTTTTTATTTGCTAACTTTAGTTAGTGGTTTGTGGATGCCTGAATGTTATCCTTTTATCACCCTAAAGAAAATTGCAAATTAAGCGAGAATCAGACTAATTTACTGGATCATGTTTTGACAATATTAAGACTTTTGTACTATTTTCTTAGGAGGTGCATTATACATTCTCTCGCTGCTCAATAATAAAAAATGAATAAATAAATAGATAAACCATCTCCACTTCAGGATTTTTAGCTGTCACAAATGTCGGGTAGAACACCTTTCTCTTTCATCAACAAACAAGAAAGCAAAATGAACCGAAGGTATCTTAATGTCTCTTTACCAGACTTACAGTTGAAACAGTACAAAATCTGAGGTCTTGGAACATTGACATCATTACCAAGGAAAACCACATGAAAGCAAGAATCAAGCAGCTGTAGCCCAATTAACCAAAAGTAAACAGACCGATCTATATAAAAAGAAAATGTGGCGAGGAAAATTGAATAACCCAAATATGAAAGTTTGTCTTGGGGCCAGAGCCCGTCAAAAACCTACGAAATGTCAAGAGCCACCACGCAGGAGGGCTATCTGCTATAAATGCGACAGGGTAGGTCACCAGTTGATCCAGGCTGGGAGAACCTGGTATTATGGCCAAACAGAAAATGACCTCCGCTTTACACTGTGGAACATAAGTATCATCAGTTCTAAGGGCGCTGTGATGGCAGAAATTACAGGTTGGAGTGGCCCGCCTTTTTATATATTCTACCCCATTAACACCTGAGAGCTACCCGACCATCTTCCCCTCATTTATAAGCACAGACAATCCTCAAACCTATCCACGGACCAGCTGAGGAATATGAAGAGAAAATGACGAGAAGGCGGTTGGTCCATCTATGGGCCGCGTACGTTTCCAGTCCAAACTCTGCATGAGCCAACAAGGTAGAGGTGGGGGGCGTGAGGCAGTCA
>NC_061104.1:44053405-44055905 GCF_015104395.2 Macrobrachium nipponense
CCTTGACTACTGGGAAAGACTACAATCCTTAAAATTATATAGGCTAGAAAGGAGAAGAGAACGCTACATGATAATTCAGGCATGGAAACAGATAAAAGGAATAGCCGAAAACATCATGGAGCTAAAATATCAAAGAAAAGAAGCAAGCAGAGGTAGATTAATAGTGCCCAAAACTATACCAGGAAAAATAAGGAAAGCACACAGGACATTAATCCACTACGCACCAGCATCGATAATGCAGCGTCTATTCAATGCGTTGCCAGCTCATCTGAGGAATATATCAGGAGTGAGCGTAGATGTGTTTAAGAATAAGCTCGACAAATATCTAAACTGCATCCCAAACCATCCAAGATTGGAAGATGCAAAATATACCGGAAGATGTACTAGCAACTCTCTGGTAGACATTAGAGGTGCCTCACACTGAGGGACCTGGGGCAACCCGAACAAGATGTCTGGTCTGTAAGGTCTCTCACTCTCTCCCTTATTTTAAAATTTCTATTTTCCGTTAAAATCTCTCTCTCTCTCTCTCTCTCTCTCTCTCTCTCTCTCTCTCTCTCTCTCTCTCCATACCTCTTTTAACTAGAGAACTGGATTGCCTGATTCCCTCGCCAACTTCCGTGTGAGGAAAAAACGGTAAATGTTATAATGCTCATTTCAATACAATATAAAAGCTGGCAAGCGCTTGCCTAACAAGTGTCAGAACATTCGTATCCTCTATGACAATGGCCAATTCACTCAAACGAGGAATTTCCCAACCTAATCATGATGTACCTACGTTCGAACACACACGCACGTACGAATGTGGAACGAATCCATGTTCTGCCGTCTACCTCAGTCCACTCATTATGCAGATTACTATAGTAAATTCACATCTACCGTGCATTTGACGTTTAGGCCAGTTCCTTACGACGCTCCTGATTGGCTGTTCATAAGCCAGTCACAGGGCTGGAAACTCTCAGTCTCTCGAGAGAGTTCACATAGGCAGGATGTATGCTCCACCTCTCCTGAAAGACGTATCCGTCAGGAGAGGAGGAACTTAGATCCTACCCATGTGAACTCTCGAGAGAGATTGAGAGTTTCCAGCCCTGTGATTGGCTTATCAACAGCCAATCAGGAGCGTCGTAAGGGACTGGCCTAGACATCAAATACGCGGTTGATGTGAATCTACTATAACATCTATTGTAGAAGTCCCTGACATATTTCAAGCTATTCTGCAATTGCATCGTATTCGTATGAGTGAATCAGGTGGCTGTGCATGGCATTTGCAACTTGTTTAAGATTTTGTAATGGTAAGACTTGTGGTTGGTTACTGATGGACTATCTGTGTTACACACAGAAAACGAGACGTATGGATACTTATACTGTGATACGTACCCAGCAGGAGCTAAGGGTTGCTCTAGGAGCAAGAGCCCCCGTGCTGGCATAAGGCCAGCTTAATCTCAAACAACAACCAGCAGGCCAACAGAGATGCCTCCTCATATCGGGCCAAAATGATAACCCCCAACGGAATTCGTCCCAGTTTCAAACCGAAAGTTCTGCATGATAATGACTACGTAATTTCGTTCGGCAGAATTCGTCCTAGTTCAGAGTCCGTAATGATAATGCTGGCAGTGCAATTCCCTGTGCAAGACGAGAGAAGAATGTCAGTCGTGCAGATCTCTCTCTCTCACTCTCTCCCAGTCGAAATCATCATTCATTAGGTAATAATTCCGACGGGCACGAAGCGAAGCGTTCGTTCATTTCCCTTTGCAGTGTCATTTGCGACCTTGATACGGAGCGAGGTAAAATGCGATTATCGGAGGAGGCCTGTTAATTGGGGAACAGGATTTGGCGTCATTGAAACTGGTGGTCCACTTTTCCCAGCTGCCTCTAGCAGCTGACGTGTTGCTCGTGTAGGCACGCCATATACATTTGTGAATGTCTTGAATACGTTCCTTCATTTTTCACTTTTTCCGGATTTCTCAGTTTTGTTTATCTTACCAATTTATTTCGTTTATCAATGGTTAACTGAATAAATGGTTTATTTTTCAATTCTTGGATACGTTCATCCATTTTTCACTTTTTCCGTCTGTTTTATTTTTTTTTTATCTTCCCGATTTATTCCGCTTACCAAATGGTTAACTGAATAAGTGGTTTACTTTTCAATTCTTGGACGAAAAATTGTGAAAACCTTAAATACGTTCCTTCATTATTCACTGTTTCCGGATTCCTCAGTTTTCGTTTATATTACCGATTTATTTCGTTAATCAACTGGTTAACTGAATAATGGTATATTTTTCAATTTTTGACGGAAAATTGTGGATGGCTTGAATACGTCCATTTATTTTTCATTTATTCCGGATTTCTCATTTTTGTTCATCTTACGAAACTCGCACAAGCTTTCATAGCAACACGGAGGCTCACATCATCACTGTGCAATACCGAGAATGGGAAAGTTGCTCGTCGTTTCCTGCGAAATGTGAGCAACCAGAATAGAAGACGAGCACGAACGAATAAAAAA